>NC_057798.1:44221807-44286228 GCF_018294505.1 Triticum aestivum | reverse complement strand
CGTCTTCACCACTCGGCCGCCCCGCGCGTCGCCACTCGGTTGCGCACGTCTTCATCACTCGTCCGCCCCGCGCGTCTCCACTCGGTTGTGTGCGTCTTCACCACTCGGCCGCCCCGCGCATCGCCACTTGGTTCTGCACGTCTTCACCACTCGCCCGCCCCGCGCGGCGCCACTCGGTTTTGCACGTCTTCACCACTCGGCCGCCCCGCGCGTCGCCACTCGGTTATACACGTCCTCGCCCCTCGGCCGCCCCGCGCGTCACCATCAGTTGGACATGTCTTTACCTCTACACCCCCAGCACAGGAACGGCTAAGTTACTCATATGGTCAAACCTCATATCACACTCTGTAGCAAGCTTACCTCCTTCGAGCATCACTCGAGGGCTACGCGCGGCAGTTGGCCATGTCACCCTCAGGGGTTACGCCCATTTGGTCAACCTGTTGATCACATCAAGATATTCTTCTGACCATACATGCTCGGTTCGCCGAAGATCTATAAGTGAAGCATGTCCACTTGGATAAATACCCCTTTTCATGCAAAAGGGTAAAAATGAAGCGCCATCGCTGAATCGTACAGGCGACCTTACTCATTGTTCGTACAACCACCTCGTTACGCATCCATCCGATTGATTCAATTCCAGACAAAGATATTTGCCATGCCAACTACATGGAGGTTTATTGAGAGACTTAAACCCTCTGCCAGACTCATCTAGTCCGACAGAGGCTCGGGGACTACACCCAGTGGGTGCACTCAGTGTGCCCCCACTGGAAGAGGACTCAGAAAGAAACATTTTGCTCGATGCAAACCCATCTCCAGTATTACTCGACCTCCGAGTCAGAGAAGAACAAGTTCGATCAGTACCAGCTAAGAAGAGTTTTAGTTCTCTCATACTCCCGCCGACTGCCCGCAGTCGACAACAGTCTCGGGGACTACACCCAGTGGGTGCACTCAGCGTGCCCCCACTGGAATGGTATCCACTCGGAACGGTCCGCCCAACCCGAGTGACGGCCAAACAACAACAAAAAGACAGGCTCTAAGACTCCCGCCGACTGCCTGCAGTCGACAGCAGTCTCGGGGACTACACCCAGTGGGTGCACTCAGCGTGCCCCCACTGGAATGGTATCCACTCGGAACGGTCCGCCCAACCCGAGTGACGGCCAAACAACAACAAAAAGACAGGCTCTAAGACTCCCGCCGACTGCCCGCAGTCGACAGCAGTCTCGGGGACTACACCCAGTGGGTGCACTCAGCATGCCCCCACTGGAATGGTATCCACTCGGAACGGTCCGCCCAACCCAAGTGACGGCCAAACAACAAAAAAGACACGTTCCAGGCGTGAAGAAATTCTGAGTAATCAGTTACTCGATGCAGGCCCAGCTCCAAATCACTCCAAAAAATATTCTATAAGGCGAGTTTAACGCTCCTCCGTGGACCTGTTTTGAGCCTTCTTCTAGGACTCAAAGTGTGAAACTCACAAGTGTGGATCTAAAACCGACTCATATTGACGTTCCTCCGGGATAAGAATGGCATCTCTCTAAGAGAACAGTCCATGTGTCAATCTGGTCGCACAGATTTAATGACACACCCATACTCAGATCACGAGTTAAACCTCTCCCGAGAGATGAACGAATGTCACCAAGTTGCTCCTCACAGACACATACCTCGATCAGTCGGGAAGCATGGTACCGGAATCCATTGAGATTTTGTTCAAACCTTGGTTGTCTGAAAGCGCGACGACATGTACCGAGTATTTCTGTAATCACTCGGACCAAACTGTGTCTTACACCAACTCGTTCTGCAAAATCGCAATCGATTCGGGGGCTAATGTTGGGGATATACATAACAGGTAGGCCCACGAAGGGTCGAAATATCATGAAGCGTGGGGTCCACACAACATGTGGGTCCAGGTCAATTTCATACAGACACACTGTCCACTCGGACAAGTAGCATACTATCCACTCGACCAAGCAACATACCATCCACTCGGATGACAGTTCACCACTCGACCGTACGACTCACTCGGATATACGAAGACCAGCAGGCAGCAAAGCAGTCGACATCTTTCTAATAGTGAAGGCTTAATAGTGGGCTGTCATTATAGCATTCATACCCCACTTTGTAACATAGGAGGTGAGGAGGTGGCGCACTCTATATAAGCCACCCCCACCACTAGACTTGGGGGGGCTCTTTTCTTCCACCTCTCTCTCTTTTCACCATTAGTCTCAGGACTTAGCTCAGGCATGGCGATCCGTTCCTCGCTTACACACACATTGTAATCTCTGGATATATACTCAGATAAAAACAAAGCCTCTCCGGAGCACGAGACGTAGGGTCGTTATCTCCATCGTGAGAGGCCCGAACTCGCTAAAACCACTGCGTCACCCATATGCATCTCGATAGATCATGCTCCGTTATCCTACCCCTATTCTACTGTCAGACTTAGAACCACGACACTACTCCCGGTGGGAGTTGGACTCCCCCCCTTGGGCGCGCCACCCACCTTGGCCGCCCCCCTCCTCCACTCGTTTATATATGGAGGAGGGGGGCACCCCATAGATACAACAATTGATCCCTTGGATCTCTTAGCCGTGTGCGGTGCCCTCCTCCACCATAGTCCACCTCGATAATACTGTAGCAGTGGTTAGGCGAAGCCCTGCGACGGTAGAACATCAAGATCGTCACCACGCCGTCGTGCTGACAGAACTCTTCCCCGACACTTTGCTGGATCGGAGTCCGGGGATCGTCATCGAGCTGAACGCGTGCTAGAACTCGGAGGTGCCGTAGTTTCGGTGCTTGATCGGTCGGGCCGTGAAGACATACGACTACATCAACCGCGTTGTTATAACGCTTCCGCTATCGGTCTACGAGGGTACGTGGACAACACTCTCCCCTCTCATTGTTTTGCATCACCATGATCTTGCATGTGCGTAGGATTTTTTTTTGAAATTACTACGTTCCCCAACAGTGGCATCCGAGCCTAGGTTTTATGCGTTGATGTTATATGCACGATTAGAACACAAGTGAGTTGTGGGCGATACAAGTCATACTGCTTACCAGCATGTCATACTTTGGTTCGGCGGTATTGTTGGATGAAGCGGCCTGGACCGACATTACGCGTACGCTTACGCAAGACTGGTTCTACCGACGTGCTTTGCACACAGGTGGCTGGCGGGTGTCAGTTTCTCCAACTTTAGTTGAATCGAGTGTGGCTACGCTAGGTCCTTGAGAAGGTTAAAACAACACTAACTTGACAAACTATCATTGTGGTTTTGATGCGTAGGTAAGAACGGTTCTTGCTCAGTCCGTAGTAGCCACGTAAAACTTGCAACAACAAAGTAGAGGACGTCTAACTTGTTTTTGCAGGGCATGTTGTGATGTGATATGGTCAAGACGTGATGAGATATAAGTTGTTGTATGAGATGATCATGTTTTTGTTGAAGTTATCGGTGACTGGCAGAAGCCCTATGGTTGTCTCTTTGTTGCATAAGATGCAAGTGCCAAATAATTGCTTTACTTTATCGCTATGCGATAGCAATAGTTGCAAGAGCAATAGTTGGCAAGACGACCATGTGATGACACATTGATATAGATCAAGATGATGAAGATCATGGTGTCGTGCCGGTGACGATAGAGATCATGACAGTACTTTGGAGATGGAGATCAAAGACGCAAGATGATCATGGCCATATCATGACACATATTTTGATTGCATATGATGTTTATCTTTTATACATCTTATTTTGCTTACTTCGACGGTAGCTTTTTTAGATGATCTCTCAATAATTATCAAGAAGTGTTCTCCTTGAGTATGCATCGTTGCGAAAGTTCTTCGTGCTGAGACACCACGTGATGATCGGGTGTGATAGGCTCTACGTTCAAATACAACGGGTGCAAAACAGTTGCACACGCAGAATACTCAGGTTAAACTTGACGAGCCTAGCATATAACAGATATGGTCTCGGAAC
This sequence comes from Triticum aestivum, assembly GCF_018294505.1. Taxonomy (NCBI): domain Eukaryota; kingdom Viridiplantae; phylum Streptophyta; class Magnoliopsida; order Poales; family Poaceae; genus Triticum; species Triticum aestivum. The sequence continues at coordinate 44,282,263 of NC_057798.1, read as the reverse complement.
ACGGAGATCGAAAGGTCGAGCGTGAATCATATAGTAGATATGATCAACATATTGATGTTCACCGTTGAAACTACTCCATCTCACGTGATGATCGGACATGGTGTAGTTGATATGGATCACGTAATCACTTAGAGGATTAGAGGGATGTCTACCTAAGTGGGAGTTCTTAAGTAATATGATTAGTTGAACTTTAATTTATCATGAACTTATTCCTGGTAGTATTTTGCAAATTATGTTGTAGATCAATAGCTCGCGTTGTTGCTTCCCTATATTTTATATGTGTTCCTAGAGAAAACTAAGTTGAAAGATGTTAGTAGCAATGATGCGGACTTGGTCCGTGATATGAGGTTTATCCTCATTGCTGCACAGAAGAATTATGTCCTTTATGCACCACTAGGTGACAGACCTATTGCAGGAGCAGATGCAGACGTTATGAACGTTTGGCTAGCTCAATATGATGACTACTTGATAGTTTTATGCACCATGCTTTATGGCTTAGAACCGGGACTACAAAAATGTTTTTGAAACATCATGGAACATATAAGATGTTTCAAGAGATGAAATTGGTATTTCAGACTCATGCCCGTGTCAAGAGGTATGAGACCTTTGACAAATACTTCGCCTAAAAGATGGAGGAGAATTGCTCAACTAGTGAGGAAGTGCTTAGATTGTCTGAGTACTACAATTGCTTGAATCTAGTGGGAGTTAATCTTCCAGATAAGATAGTGATTGGCAGAGTTCTCTAGTCACCATCACCAAGTTACTAGAACTTCATGATGAACTATAATGCAAGGGATGACGAAAACGATTCCCGAGCTCTTCGTGATGCTGAAATCGACGAAGGTAGAAATCAAGAAAGAGCATCAAGTGTTGATGATTGACAAGACCACTAGTTTGAAGAAAAAGGGCAAAGGGAAGAAAGGGAACTTCAAGTAGAATAATAAGCAAGTTGTCACTCCCGCGAAGAAGCCCAAAGCTGGAACAAAGCCTGAAACTAAGTGATTATACTGCAAAGGAAATGGTCACTAGAAGTGGAAATGCCCTGAATATTTGGTGGATAAGAAGGATGGCAAAGTGAACAAGGGTATATTTGATATATACAGGTTATTGATGTGTACCTTACTAGTGTTTATAGTAGCCCCTGAGTATTTGATACTTGTTCGGTTGCTAAAAATTAGTAACTCGAAACATGAGTTACAGAATAAACAGAGACTAGTTGAGGGTGAAGGGTGACGATGTGTGTTGGAAGTGGTTCCAAGATTGATATGATCATCATCGCACACTCCCTATACTTTCGGGATTAGTGTTAAACCTAAATAAATGTTATTTGGCGTTTGCGTTGAGCATGAATATGATTTGATCATGTTTATTGCAATACAGTTATTCATTTAAAGTCAGAAAATAATTGTTGTTCTGTTTACATGAATAAAACCTTCAATGGTCATACACCCAATGAGAATAGTTTGTTGGATCTCGATCGTAGTGATACACATATTCTTAATATTGATGCCAAAAGATGCAAAGTTGATAATGATAGTACAACATATTTGTGGCACTGCCATTTAGGTCATATCGGTGTAAAGCGCATGAAGAAACTCCATAAAAATGGACTTTTGGAATCACTTGATTATGAATCATTTGATGCTTGCGAACCGTGCCTTTTGGGCAAGATGACTAAAACTCCGTTCTCCAGAGCAATGGAACGAGCTAGTGACTTATTGGAAATAATACATACCGATGTATGCGGTCCAATGAGTGTTGATGCTCGTGGCAGGTATCGTTATTTTTCTGACCTTCACAAGATGATTTGAGCAGATATGAGTATATCTACTTAATGAAACACAAGTCTGAAACATTTGAAAAGATCAAAGAATTTCAGAGTGAAGTGGAGAATCATCGTAACAAGAAAATAAAGTTTCTACGATCTGATCGTGGAGAAGAATATTTGAGTTACGAGTTTGTCCTTCATATAAAACAATGTGGAATAGTTTCACAGCTCACGCCACATGGAACACCACAGTGTTATGGTGTGTCTGAACGTCATAACCGTACTTTATTGGATATAGTGCAATCTATGATGTCTCTTACCGACTTACCACTATCGTTTTGGGGTTATGCATTAGAGACAACTTCATTCACTTTAAATAGGGCACCATCAAAATCCGTTGAGACGACGCATTATGAACTGTGGTTTGGCGAGAAACCAAAGTTGTTGTTTCTTAAAGTTTGGGGCTGCGATGCTTATGTGAAAAAGTTTTCACATGATAAGCTCGAACCCAAATCGGAGAAGTGCGTCTTCATAGAATACCCAAAGGTAACTATTGGGTACACCTTCTATCACATATCCGAAGGCAAGTTATTCGTTGCTAAGATGGATCCTTTCTAGAGAAGGAGTTTCTCTCGAAAGAAGTGAGTGGGAGGAAAGTAGAACTTGATGAGGTAATTGTACCTTCTCCGTTATTGGAAAGTAGTTCATCACAGAAATCAGTTCCAGTGATTCCTATACTAATTAGTGAGGAAGTTAATGATACTGATCATGAAACTTCAGATCAAGTTGCTACCAAACCTCGTAGGTCTTCCAGAGTAAGATCCGCACCAGAGTGGTACGTTAATCATGTCCTGGAAGTCATGTTACTAGACCATGATGAACCTATGAACTATGAGGAAGCGATGATGAGCCCAGATTCCGCGAAATGGCTTGAGGCCATGAAATCTGAGATGGGATCCATGTATGAGAACACAGTGTGGACTTTGGTTGACTTGCCCAATGATCGGCAATCCATAGAAAATAAAAGGATCTTCAAAAGGAAGACGGACACTGATAGTAGTGTTACTATCTACAAAGCTCGACTTGTTGCAAAAGGTTTTCGACAAGTTCAAAGTGTTGAATACAATGAGATTTTCTCACTCGTATCGATGCTTAAAGTCTGTCCGAATCATATTAGCAATTGCCACATTTTGTGAAATCTAGCAAATGGATGTCAAAACTGCATTCCTTAATGGATTTTTTAAAGAAGTGTTGTATATGATGCAACCAGAAGGTTTTGTCAATCCCAAAGGTGCTAACAAATTGTGCAAGCTCCAGCGATCCATCTATGGACTGGTGCAAGCATCTCGGAGTTGGAATATACGCTTTGATAAGTTGATCAAAGCATATAGTTTTATACGGACTTGCAGTGAAGCCTGTATTTACAATAAAGTGAGCGGGAGCACTACTGCCTTTCTGATAAGTATATGTGAGTGACATATTGTTGATCAGAAATGATGTAGAATTTTTCTGGAAAGCATAAAAGAAGTGTTTGAAAGGAGTTCTTTAAAAGAAAGACCTCAGTAAAGCTACTTACATATTGAGCATCAAGATCTATTGAGATAGATCGAGACGCTTGATAAGAGTTTCAATGAGTACATACCTTGACAAGATTTTGAAGTAGTTCAAAATGGAACAATCAAAGAAAGAGTTCTTGCCTGTGATGCAAAGGTGTGAAGTTGAGTAAGACTCAAAATGCGACCATGGCAGAAAATAGAAAGAGAATGAAAAGTCATTCCCTATGCCTCAGTCATAGGTTCTATAAAATATGCTATGCTGTGTACCAGACCTATTGTATACCTTGCTCTAAGTTTGGCAAAGGAATACAATTTTGATCTAAGAGTAGATCACTGGACAACGGTCAAGAATATCCTTAGTGAGGACTAAGGAGTTGTTTTTTGATTATGGAGGTGATAAAAGAGTTCGTCGTAAAGAGTTACATCGATGCAAGCTTTTACATCGATCCAGATGACTCTAAGTCTCTATCTGGATACATATTAAAAGTGGGAGCAATTAGCTAGAGTAGCTCCGTGCAGAGCATTGTAGACATAGAATATTTGCAAAATACATACGACTCTGAATGTGACAGACCCGTTGACTAAACTTCTCTCACGAGCAAAACATGATCATACCTTAGTACTCTTTGGGTGTTAATCACATAGCGATGTGAACTAGTTTATTGACTCTAGTAAACCCTTTGGGTGTTGATCACATGACGATGTGAACTATGGGTATTAATCACATACAGATGTGAATATTGGTGTTAAATCACATGGTGATGTGAACTAGATTATTGACTCTAGTGGAAGTGGGAGACTAAAGGAAATATGCCCTAGAGGCAATAATAAAGTTATTATTTATTTCCTTATTTCATGATAAATGTTTATTATTCATGCTAGAATTGTATTAACCGAAAACATAATACATGTGTGAATACATAGACAAACATAGTGTTACTAGTATGCCTCTACTTGACTAGCTCATTTATCAAAGATGGTTATGTTTCCTAGCCATGGACAAAAGAGTTGTCATTTGATTAACGGGATCACATCATTAGGAGAATGATGTGATTGACTTGACCCATTCTGTTAGCTTAGCACTTGATCATTTAGTAAGTTGCTATTGCTTTCTTCATGACTTATACATGTTCCTATGACTATGAGATTATGCAACTCCCGTTTACCGGAGGAACACTTTGTGTGCTACCAAACGTCACAACGTAACTGGGTGATTATAAAGGAGCTCTACAAGTGTCTCCGAAGGTACATGTTGGGTTGGCGTATTTCGAGATTAGGATTTGTCACTCCGATTGTCGGAGAGGTATCTCTGTGCCCTCTCGGTAATGCACATCACTTAAGCCTTGCAAGCATTGCAACTAATGAGTAAAGAGACTTGCCGGTAACGAGATTGAAATAGGTATTGAGATACCGACGATCGAATCTCGGGCAAGTAACATACCGATGACAAAGGGAACAACGTATGTTGTTATGCGGTCTGACCGATAAAGATCTTCGTAGAATATGTGGGAGCCAATATGAGCATCCAGGTTCCGCTATTGGTTATTGACCGGAGACGTGTCTCGGTCATGTCTACATTGTTCTCGAACCCGTAGGGTCCGCACGCTTAACGTTGCAATGACAGTTTCATTATGAGTTTATATATTTTGATGTACCGAAGGTTGTCCGGAGTCCCGGATATGATCACGGACTTGACGAGGAGTCTCGAAATGGTCGAGACATAAAGATCGATATATCACACAACTGTATTTGGACACCGGAAAGGTTTCGGGTCAGATTGGGACAATACCGGATCACCGGGAGGTTATCAGAACCCCCCGGGAGGTATATGGGCCTTATTGGGCCTTAGTGGAAAGGAGGGGAAAGGAGAAAGGGAGGGGGCGCGCCCCCCCAAGCCCAATCCGAATTGGGAGGGGGGCCGGCCCCCCTTTCCTTCCTCCCTCCTTCCTCTTCCTCCCCTCTCCTACTCCTAATAGGAAAAGGGGGAGTCCTACTCCCGGTGGGAGTTGGACTCCCCCCCTTGGGCGCGCCACCCCCCTTGGCCGCCCCCTCCTCCACTCCTTTATATACAGAGGAGGGGGGCACCCCATAGATACAACAATTGATCCCTTGGATCTCTTAGCCGTGTGCGGTGCCCCCTCCACCATAGTCCACCTCGATAATACTGTAGCGGTGCTTAGGCGAAGCCCTGCGACGGTAGAACATCAAGATCGTCACCACACCGTTGTGCTGACAGAACTCTTCCCCGACACTTTGCTGGATTGGAGTCCGGGGATTGTCATCGAGCTGAATGTGTGCTAGAACTCTGAGGTGCCGTAGTTTCAGTGCTTGATCGGTCGGGCCGTGAAGACGTACGACTACATCAACCGCGTTGTTATAACGCTTCCGCTATCGGTCTACGAGGGTACATGGACAACACTCTCCCCTCTCGTTGCTATGCATCACCATGATCTTGCGTGTGCGTAGGATTTTTTTTGAAATTACTACGTTCCCCAACACCCGTGGGGCGTCCCCGGAAAGGGCACCAGATACCGAGCCCATGCGCATGGAGGAGGAGGTAGATTTGGGTGCTGGCGGCTCCGTCCCGGCAACAGACGTTGGCGGGGTGGGGTCCACATCTTCCCAGCTTGGCGAGGGTGAGTCATCTGCCTTTCCCTTCCTTCTTTTCTTCTTCTCTTTTTTTTGAACCTTGATCTTGGCCTTGCCTTATTCTCTTTCCTGGCATGTAGATCCTCCCTTGATGGGCCAGGAGGGCATTGACATCGAGATTGCGGAGGTCGCCAAGGAGGACAAGGCTGAGGCCACCAAGATCGCTGCCGAGGAAGCCGCCAAGGACACCGGGGATGCCGCCAAGGAGGCCGGCAATGGCGCCGCTGAGAAGGCCGGCAAGGGTGCCGCAGAGGAGGCTGGCAAGGAGCCTGCCGGGGAGGGGATAGTACTTGAAGGTGGGCGATGACTTGTTTGTCCTCCTTCCTGGGACGGCGAGAATCGGAGCACCCGCCGAGGAAGAGGTATTTGATGATGAAGTGCTTGCCGCCACCGGGCTTGAGGTCATCGACGAGCCGAGCGCTGGTGGCGGCACTCAAGAGGAGTGGCTCCTCCAGGCGATGAGTGCCAGCTTCAACAAGATTCAGGCGCTCCACCACGTCCGCCTGGACAAGGCAAAGTCCAAGGAGGCGGTGGCGCACAAGGTGGAAGCAAACCTTGAGGAGCGTGTCACCGAGGCACAGGGCTGGTTCCACCAGGCCCACGAAGAGCTAAAGGACGCCCAAGGCCAGCTGGCGTAACGCAATCTGGAGCTCCTCCTAAAGCAGCCTGACATTGAGAAGGCCCAGGAGGAGGCGAGGGAGGAGGCCTCCAAGGCTGAGGCCATCCGATCCCAGCGCGAGGCTGAGCTGAACTCCCATGAGGATGACTTCGTCGCCCATGAGGCGACGCTTGTCGCTACGCTCCGCGGCAAGGACGAGGAGGTCGAGAAGCTTCCCGCAGCGCGAACCCGGGAGCTGGAGCAAAAGCACGAGGAAGTGCTCAATTCCCAAGATCAGGCCCATGGCGACAAGGTGAAGGAGCTGGAGGCGGAGCGGGACAGCCTGGCGAACCAAATCCTGCAGCTGTCCTCAGAGAAGAACACGCTCAACAAGGCTCTGGTCGAGGCGCATTCTGCGGTCCTTGGCAAGGCTGGGCAGCTCTCCACAACCAAAGACACCATCAAGGACCTGAAGCTCAAGCTGGAGGGCCTTGAGGGGGCGCTTTTGGAGGCCCAGACCCGGGAGGGAGCTCTGACCAAAAGCCTAGCGGAGGATAAGCGGCTGCGGAAGAACGACGCCGCCAACCACGCAGATTCCGTGAAAGACGAGAAAATCTGGATCGGCCGCCTCGCCGACGTTGCCAACAGGATCACCAAGCAGTTGGCCTAGATGAAGATGCCGGAGGTGAGGTACGCCCCGGGACCGGGCTCGAGCCCCAACGCCAAGTTGACCTTGTTCTTCGAGGGCGTGCTTGGGGCTCTAGAGCGGCTCCACTCCAATCGGGCGAGCTCCCTGGCCGACGAGGCCCGGGCGCTTTGCCGGGGCGCCATGACCAAGGTTCTCATAAAACTGGCATACTGGAACCCCAGCCTCGACTTCGACGCCACGCTGGACAGCTTGCCGGGCGATGCGGACCTCACGGTGCTCGAGGAGCGCATCACGCCCATCATTAGCCGTGTCGGTGGAATCCAGAGGTTGGAGGGCCAGCAACGGGACTAGGCGCCCTGTTTCTTGTTCCGCTCCAGGTTCATGACCAAGACAATTCATATCTTTGGTTAGAACTGTAGCAAAAGTTGGTGTATCATAACTCTGCAGTACTTTTAATATGATGCATGTTATTTCCCTGTTCAACCTTTCTCTGTATTTCCGCCCTACGTTTACTGGGTAGGCTTTCTGGCGCGTAAACCCAAACCGCTGCGCTTTGAAGGAGGGATCCTTTAGCGGCCGGTAGGGTATGCTTGCTGCATGCAAACCACCTTGTCGTTCTCAGCACGGCCGCTCCAACTGTCGAGCGAACTCGAGTCAGAACGAGAGCGTTGCCGATAGCGGAAGGCCACCCTGCCGCTCTCGACGTAGCCGCTCGATCTGTTGAGCAGACTCGAAACAGACCAAGAGCGTTGCCAACAACGGAAGGACCCCACTGCGTGAAGGTTTCCCATACCGAGGAAAGATCTCCGAGGAAGATAACCTTGTATAAAAAGGAATTACTCAAGGTTTTTGCATGACTTAGCTTTTTCGTCGTCGCGCGGACGCCTGCCGCATCTGCTGACAGTGCTGGTCACTTGGTCGCCTTCTTCCATGGAAGCCATGAAGATGAAGAACTACTAAACTAAACGCTAGACCAGATTCTCACAACTGTGCCCCCTACCTGGCGCGCCAAGGATGTCGGTGGGAACGACACCTATGGGATCACATGAATCCCTACTACGGTTGCGGGGCATGGGGTCGTGAGGAGAGAGGGACTAACGATCAGCACAAGCACGTAGGTCATTTACCTAGGTTCGGGCCGCAATGATGCGTAATACCCTAGTCCTGCTTCGATGTGTATATATGTGTTCTTGGAGTTCTTGAGCTACCTACAACGAGCGTAACTTGTCCAAGGGTCCGAATCCCTCTCCTGGATGCCTTGGGCCTCCTTTTATAGGCAAGGGGATCGCCACAGTGGCATACATGAGGTGGCATCGGGGTACTGTGGTTAAGCCTATCGCTAGCCATTACGGGACAAGACGCATTTAATGCGCCCCTGACGTGTCCCCTTTGCTTTAGCGCCGCTTCGCGCTACCTTGACACGCGCCTGGGCCAGTGAGGTGGTCAGCACCATGTAGACTGGCAGGCTGCTGAGGTGGTGCGGTGGCAGGGCCTTCATGAAGGTTTGCATGCCAGCACGTAGGCATGCGCTGAGTTGGCCGAGGAGCCTCACATCGACACGCAGGCGCCTGCCCAGCTGGTGGGCTGGCAGCTGCATGGGAGCGGTGGTAAAATCTTGCTGGGTGCGGGCCCGGCTGTGGCCTCGCGGGCGTCCTCGGCAAGGGCCTTGTTGGGGGCCCCGGCAAGGGTCTTGCCATGGCGCCGCGGTCGTCCCTCGCAAGGATCTTGCTGGGGCTCTTGTGGGTTTCCTCGACAAGAATCTCGCCGAGGTTCGTCGTCTTATATTCCTCCTCTCATTTGGAGTGTTTCTTGTCTTCACAAAGATCTGCATGCCACCATGGAGGCGCCTCCCGAGCCCAGGTCCCAACACAATTGGTGGTGTTGGAAAAACTGGGGCTCGAGGGTGGCGCGCTCTGCTGGCGTCGAGTAAGCTGCCCTGGCAAGGTCCTTGCCGGGGCCGTGGAGGCCGCCCCGGCAAGGGTCTTGCTGGGCGAGTCCACCTCGCCCTCTTGTTCTTTGCGTCTCTGTCTCGGTATTAATTTGGCCGTCTTGTGTCCTTGATTTCCTGGCTTTGCCCTGCTTAAGTGTGGCCGTGGGCGCGGCTCTGACTGCCCGTGCACAAATAAGGGGTACAAAAGAGCGCCCCTACTTTGGTACACCAACAGTACCATACACCCACCATATACCTTCCTCAAAACAGCCACCATACCTACCTATTATGGCACTTCCATAGCCTTTCCGAGATATATTGCCATGAAGCTTTTGACCGTTCCGATTATTATGACAAGCTTCATCATTGTCATATTGCTTTGCATGATCATGTAGTTGACATTGTATTTGTGGCAAAGCCACCATTCATATTTTTTTCGTACATGTCACTCTTGAATCATATACATCCCGGTACACCATCGGAGGCATTCACATAGAGTCATATTTTGTTCTAAGTATTGAGTTGTAATTCTTGAGTTGTAAGTAAATAAAAGTGTGATGATCATCATTATTAGAGCATTGTACCATGTGAGGAAAGGATGATGGAGACTATGATTCCCCCACAAGTCGGGATGAGACTCCGGACGAACAAAAAGAAAAGAAAAATAGTCCATAAAAAAGAGAAGGCCCAAACAAAGGAAATGAGAGAAAAAGAGAGAAGGCCCAAACAAAAAAAGGAGAGAAAAAGAGAGGAGGTGCAATGTTACTATCCTTTTTCCACACTTGTGCTTCAAAGTAGCACCATGATCTTCATGATAGAGAGTCTGCTATGTTGTCACTTTCATATACTAGTGGGAATTTTCATTATAGAACTTGGCTTGTATATTCCAATGACGGGCTCCCTCAAAGTCCCCTAGGTCTTCGTGAGCAAGCAAGTTGGATGCACACCCACTTAGTTTCTTTTTGAGGTTTCATACACTTATAGCTCTAGTGCACCCGTTGCATGGCAATCCCTAGTCACTCGCATTGATATCTATTAAGGGGCATCTTCATATCCCGTTGATATGCCTAGTTGATGTGAGACTATCTCCTTCTTTTTCTCTTCTCCACAACCACAATTCTATTCCACCTGTAGTGCTATGTCCATGGCTCACGCTCATGTATTGTGTTAAAGTTAATTTTTTTAGAATACTAAAGTATGAAACAATTGCTTGGCTGAAACCGGGGTTGTGCATGATCTAAATATTTTGTGTGATGAAGATAGAGCATAGCCAGACTATATGATTTTGTAGGGATAGCTCTCTTTGGCCATGTTATTTTGAGAAGACATGATTGCTTTGTTAGTATGCTTGAAGTATTATTGTTTTTATGTCAATATTAAACTTTTGTTGTGAATCTTATGAGTCTGAATATTCATGCCACAATAAAGAAAATTACATGGATAAATATGATAGGTAGCATTCCACATCAAAAATTCTGTTTTTAAAATTTACCTACTCGAGGAATAGCAGAAATTAAGCTTGGGGATGCTTGATACGTCTCCAATGTATCTATAATTTTTTATTGTTCCATGCTATTATATTATCTATCTTGGTTGTTCTATGTGCATTTATATGCTATTTTATATGATTTTGGGACTAACCTATTAACCTAGAGCCCAGTGCCAGTTTCTATTTTTTCCTTGTTTTGAGTATCACAGAAAAGAAATATCAAACGGAGTCCAATTGATCTAAAACTCAACAGATATTTTTTATGGTAAATCTAAAAAATACTGGAACGAAGAGTTACCGGAGGGGAGTCCCAGGGCCACCACGAGGGTGGAGGGTGCACCCCCTGCCTCGTGGAATCCCTATGGGGCAGCCTGACTTGTTCTCGATGCCAACCTCTCCTATATATACAGAAACCCCCGAAAAGAAACCTAGATCGGGAGTTCCACCGCTGCAAGCCTCTGTAGCCACGAAAAACCAATTGTGAATTTGTTCCGGCACCCAGTCGGGGAATCATCACCGATGGTGATCTTCATCATCCTGGTGCTCTCCATGACGAGGAGGGAGTACGTAGTTCACCCTCGGGACTGAGGGTATGTACCAATAGCTATGTGTTTGACCTCTCTCTCTCGTCTTCTTGATGTGGCACGATCTTGATGTACCGCGAGCTTTGCTATTATAATTGGATCTTATGATGTTTCTCCCCCTCTACTCTCTTGTGATGGATTGAGTTTTCCCTTTGAAGTTATCTTGTCGGATTGAGTCTTTAAGGTTTTGAGAACACTTGATGTATGTCTTGCGTGGGATACCCATGGTGACAATGGGGTATTCTATTGATTCACTTGATGTATGTTTTGGTGATCAACTTGCGGGTTCCGTGACCTTGGGAATCTATGCATAGGGGTTGGCACACGTTTTCTTCTTGACTCTCCGGTAGAAACTTTGGAGCACTCTTTGAAGTTCTTTGTGTTGGTTGAATAGATGAATCTGAGATTGAGTGATGCATATTGTATAATCATACCCGTGGATACTTGAGGTGAGATTGGAGTACCTAGGTGACATTAGGGTTTTGGTTGATGTGTGTATTAAGGTGTTATTTTACTACAAACTCTAGGGCTGTTTGTGACACTTATATTAATAGCCAAATAGATTGTTCGGAAAGAATAACTTTGAGGTGGTTTCGTACCCTACAATAATCTCTTCGTTTGTTCTCCCCTATTAGTGACTTTGGAGTGATTCTTTGTTGCATGTTGAGGGATAGTTATATGATCCAATTATGTTATTATTGTTTAGAGAACTTGCGCTAGTGAAAGTATGAAACGTAGGCCTTGTTTCAAAGCATTGCAATACCGTTTTCGCTCACTTTTACCACTTGCTACCTTGCTGTTTTTAAAATTTCAGATTACAAAAACCTATATCTACCATCCATATGGCACTTGTATCACCATCTCTTCGCCGAACTAGTGCACCTATACAATTTACCATTGTATTGGGTGTGTTGGCGACACAAGAGACTCTTTGTTATTTGGTTGCAGGGTTTTTGAGAGAGACCATCTTCATCCTATGCGTCCCATGGATTGATAAACCTTAGGTCATCCACTTGAGGGAAATTTGCTACTGTCCTACAAACCTTTGCACTTGGAGGCCCAGCAACGTCTAAAAGAAGAAGGTTGTGTAGTAGACATCAAGCTCTTTTCTAGTTCCGTTGCCGAGGAGGTTAGTGCTTGAAGGTATATCTTTAGATCTTGCAATTGAATCTTTTAGTTTCTTGTTTTATCACTAGTTTAGTTTATAAAAGAAAACTACAAAAAGAATGGAATTGAGGGTGCCTCATATGCTTCATCTCTTTAATTTCTTTCATGAAAATAAGGATTCTGATAATTGTGCCAAAGTGTTAGAAGAAGAATGCAATAAAATGTTTGGCATACAATCTTTGAATGATGATCATGATTGCAATGTTGTTAGTATGAACTCTTTGAATATCCATAGTACTAATGATGATTGCACTAGTCATGATAAAATTGTCTCTTATAAGCATGTCAACTTTTGTGGAGTGCATAGAGTTTGCAAGTACACACCAAATAGGGAAGATAGATTTTGCAAGAGGCATAAGTATTTAGAAACTAAATGGTTGCAAAAGAGGCTAGATGTTGGTTCTCAAACTTTAAAATTTCTTTGCCATCCTTGTGAACTTTGTAATGAACGTGATCATTTAAATATCCAATGCAAATTGTTTCATGATCAAATCATGTCCAAAAATTGTGATGACTTGATTACCCTTGCGCATCATAATGAACTTAGTTTGCTTGTGTGTTATGAAGAAATGAAATGTATAACTAAGGATAATCCAGAATTTGTCCTTGATAAAGTTCTTGATTTTGATCTAGAGGAAATTTATATGTATTGTGCGGTGAATTGCATTGAAAATCCTTATATTGCCGATTACATAAAGACAAGAAACAAATAGAGGATGAAGAGAATACTAATGAAAGGGAAGATGTTTCCCAATATCCTCCTATTATTTCTTATGATGAATCAGGTAACGAGGATGAGCTTTTTATTCAACCAATGTCATTAATAAGAAGCTCCAAAAAGAGGATTAAACCCACACATGATGTGAAGAAGAAAAAGAAAAGACGGATAAGCAAACGTAAAAAGGTATCCATACCAAATGACGTTGCTCCTATTATTGTTATGCCTATTACTCATTGTGATGATTATGATTGGGAAAGTAATGATACTTGTTATAATCTCGAGAATCTTTTTGGCATCAATTTAGAAAATTGTGATGATAATAATTGATATACTATTGGTTCTATCCATACCATTAATGATGAGAGTGATTATTCTTATGATATGCAAAGGCCCAAGCTTGGGCATGCTATGTTTGATGGGAATGACATGTTTGAGAATTTAATTGCTGCAATTAAAGTTTGTCCCAATCTTGGGGATGCTATGTTTAATGAAGATGACATTTTTAGTCTCCCAAGTTTTGATATGCAAATTTATTATGATGATAGCATGTGTCTCCTATTTATGATGATTATATTGATGAAAGTGGGTTTGTAAGAGTGTCAACTTTAGGAAGTAATGATCCTGCTACGTCTTGAGCTAGCGTTGGTTTTCCCCGAAGAGGAGAGGGTGATGCAGCAAAGTGTAGCGTAAGTATTTCCCTCAGTTTTGAGAACCAAGGTATCAATCCAGTAGGAGGCTCCTCAAAAGTCCCACGCACCTACACAAACAAACTGAGAACTCACAACCAACGCAATAAAGGGGTTGTCAATCCCTTCACAGTCACTTACGAAAGTGAGATCTGATAGAGAAAGTATGATAAGATAAATATATTTTCGGTATTTTATAATATAGATGCAGAAAATAAAGATGCAAATAAAAGTAGATTGAAAGAAAATATGATAGGAGATAGACCCGGGGGTCATAGGTTTCACTAGAGGCTTCTCTCGAGATAGCATAAGTATTACGGTGGGTGAAAAAATTACTGTCGAGCAATTGATAGAAAAGCGAATAATTATGACGTTATCTAGGCATGATCATGTATATAGGCATCACGTCCATAACAAGTAGACCGACTCCTGCCTGCATCTACTACTATTACTCCACACATCGACCGCTATCCAGCATGCATCTAGACTATTAAGTTCATAAGAACAGAGCAACACATTAAGCAAGATGACATGATGTAGAGGGATAAATTCATGCAATATGATATAAACCCCATCTTGTTTATCCTCGATGGCAACAATACAATACGTGTCTTGCAACCCTTTCTGTCACTGGGTAAGATCACCGTAAGATTGAACCCAAAGCTAAACACTTCTCCCATGGCAAGAAAGATCAATCTAGTAGGCCAAACCAAACTGATAATTCGAAGAGACTTGTAAAGATAACTCAATCATACATAAAAGAATTCAGAGAAGATTCCAATATTATTCATAGATAAACTTGATCATAAACCCACAATTCATCGGATCTCGACAGACACACCGCAAAAAGAGATTACATCGAATAGATCTCCACAAGAGAGGGGGAGAACATTGTATTGAGATCCAAAAAGAGAGAAGAAGCCATCTAGCTAATAACTATGGACCCGTAGGTCTGTGGTAAACTACTCACAACTCATCGGAGAGGCTATGGTGTTGATGTAGAAGCCCTCCATGATCGATTCCCCCTCCGGCAGAGTGCCGGCGAAGGCTCCAAGATAGGATCTCGCGGATACAGAAGGTTACGGCGGTGGAAATTGTGTTTCGTGGTGCTCCTGGATGTTTTCGGGGTCCGTGGATATATATAGGAGGAAGAAGTACGTCGGTGGACGCCCGAGTGGCCCATGAGACAGGGGGGTGCGCCCTCCTATCTCGTGGGGCCCTCGGAGATTTCTTGACTTGCACTCCAGGCTCTCCAGAACAGATTTGTTCCAAAAATAATGCTCCCGAAGGTTTCATTCCGTTTGGACTCAGTTTGATATTCCTTTTATTCGAAATACTGAAATAGGCAAAGAAAAACAACAATATGGGCTGGGCCTCTGGTTAGTAGGTTAGTCCCAAAAATGATATAAATGTGTAGAATAAAGCCCATAAACATCCAAAAGGGGTAATATAATAGCATGGAACAATCAAAAGATACGTTGAAGACGTATCAAGCATCCCCAAGCTTAATTCCTGCTCGTCCTTGAGTAGGTAAATGATAAAAAGAGAATTTTTGATGTGGAATGCTACCTAGCATAATTCATAATGTAATTTTCTTTCATTGTGGCATGAATGTTCAGATCCAAATAATACAAAATAAAAGTTCGTAAAGACATAAGAAATTGTAATACTTCAAGCATACTAATCAAGGTAATCATGTCTTCTCAAAATAACATGGGGAGATGCCCATTAATAGATATCAAAGTGAGTGAGTAGGGATTGCCACGCAACGCATGCACTAGAGCTATAAATATATGAAAGCTCAACAAAAGAAACTAAGCGGGTGTGCGTCCAACTCGCTTGCTCCCGAAGACCTAGGGCACTTTTGAGGAAGCCCATCATTGGAATATACAAGCCAAGTTCTATAATGAAAAATTCCCACTAGTATATAAAAGTGACAACATATGAGACTCTCTATCATGAAGATCATGGTGCTATTTTGAAGCACAAGTGTGGAAAAATAGATAGTAGCACTATCCCTTCTCTCTTTTTCTCTCATTTTCTTTTTTTTTCTTTTTTTCCCTTTTCTTTTTTTTCTTTGGCCTCTTTTTTCTTTTTGGCCTTTCTCTCTCTTTTTCTCTTTTTTCTTTTTGTAAAGTCTGAAGTCTCATCCCGACTTGTGGGGGAATCATAGCCTTCATCATCCTTTCCTCACGAGGACAATGCTCTAATAATGAAGATCATCACACTTTTATGGATTTACAACTCAAAGCTAGAACAAAATATGACTCTATATGAATGCCTCCGGCGGTGTACCGGGATATGCAATGACTCAAGCGTGACATGTATGAAAATTGTGAAGGTGGCCTTGCAACAAATACGATGTCAACTACATGATCATGCAAAGAGCAATATGACAAAAGTAATGCGTGTCATATGAACGGAACGGTGGAAAGTTGCATGGCAATATATCTCGGAATGGCTATGGAAATGCCATAATAGGTAGGTATGGTGGCTGTTTTGAGGAAGGAGTATGGTGGGTATATGGTACCGACGAAAATTGCACGACACAAGAGAGGCTAGCAATGGTGGAAGGGTGAAAGGGTGCGTATAATCCATGGACTCAACATTAATCAAAAGAACTCATATACTTGTTGCAAAAATTTAGAAGTCATCAAAAATCAAAGCACTACATGCATGATCCTAGGGGGATAGATTGGTAGGAAAAGACCATCGCTCGTCCCCGACTGCCACTCATAAGGAAGACAATCAATAAATAAAATTGTGCTCCAACTTCATCACAAAGCGGTTCACCATACGTGCATGCTACGGGAATCACAAACTTCAACACAAGCATTCTTCATAATCACCCAACTAGCATGAATTTAATATTTCTACCTCCATATCTCAAAACAATTATCAAGTATCAAGTTGATCATAGCATCCAATTCACTTCCTATGATAGTTTTTATTATACCCAACTTGGATGCTCATCATTCTAGGACCAACTTTGTAACAAAAGCAAATACCATGCTATTCTAAAAGACTCTCAAAATGATATAAGTGAAGCATGATATACTAGCAATTTCTTCAAAATTAAGACACCACCGCCGCGCTCTAAAAGATATAAGTGAAGCTCTAGAGCAAAAACTATCAAGCTCAAAAGATATAAGTGAAGCACATAGAGTATTCTAGCAAATTCTAATCAAATAGGCTTCTCCCAAAAGGTGTGTTACATCAAGGATGATTGTGATAAACTAAAAAGCAAATACTAATATAATACACGATGCTCCAAGCAAAACACATATCATGTGGCGAATAAAAATATAGCTCCAAGTAAAGTTACCAATGAACGAAGACGAAAGAGGGGATGCCTTCCCGGGACATCCCCAAGCTTAGGATTTTGGCTACTCTTGAATATCTTGGGGTTCCATGGGAATCCCCAAGCTTAGGCTCTTGCCACCCTTTATTCCATAGTCCATAAAAGCTTTACCCAAAACTTGAAAACTTCACAACACAAAAATCGATCAACAGGAAATCTTATAAGCTCCGTTAGTGAAAGAAAACAAAACCACCACATAAGGTACTGCAATGAACTCATTCTTTATTTATTTTGGTGTTAATCCTACTGTATTCCAACTTCCTTATGGTTTATAAACTAATTTATTTGCCATAGATGCATTGAAATAAGCAAACCACACACGAAAAACATAATCTGTCAAAAACAGAACAGTCTGTAGCAATCTGTAACTAACGCAAACTTCTGGAACTCTAAAAATCCTACAAAAATAGGACGTACTGGACAATTTGTCTATTGATCAGCATCAAAAAAATCAATGCAAAAGCACGTTTCTGTGATTTATTGAA
This sequence comes from Triticum aestivum, assembly GCF_018294505.1. NCBI lineage: Eukaryota > Viridiplantae > Streptophyta > Magnoliopsida > Poales > Poaceae > Triticum > Triticum aestivum. The sequence goes on along the minus strand of NC_057798.1, from coordinate 44,264,620 downwards.
TTTTTTCTCGTGAGTGCAAAGTTTCTGTTTTTCAGCAGAATCAAATCAACTACCATCATAGTTTATCCTATAGGTTCTACTTGGCACAAACACTAATTAAAAGATAAAAACACATCTAAACAGAAAGTAGATGCAAGATTTATTACTAAACAGGAGCAAAAACAAAGAACATAAAGAAAAATTGGGATGCCTCCCACTAGCGCTATCGTTTAACGCCCCTAGCTAGGCATAAAAGCAAGGATAGATCTAACTAGTGCCATCTTTGGCACTTGATGAGGGGGATCTCCTTTGTATGGCATTCAATCTCTTATTCAAAGTAAGCACATGGCCATTAATGGAAGAAGTAAGATTAAGCACGTTACGGAAGTTTGCCTCCAAACTAGACTTCATCTCTTTAAGAATTTCATTTTGATAAAAGCATAAGAGAGTAGTTGATTCAACCTTATCATTCAAAGGGTGCCCAAATATGGTTTTCATCTTTTCATAAGTATCAATAGCATCCCTTTCAAGAAAACTTCCTTCAAAAATAGAATCTAAAACTTGTTTAAAAGAAGCCGGCAAGCCCACATAAAAACTCTTTAAGTAATCTTCAATTTGATATTGTGGCACATAGCTAGCCCAAATTCTTAATAACCTATCCCAAACATCTTTTAAAGACTCATCAAGTAAATATCAAAAAATTCCAGATTCATCATCATCAAAATTATTCAAGCTCTCATTGGAGACCCCGGTATGTCTTGTAGTGTCATTGTTCATGAGCTTAGAGAGGATAGATGGGTTGTCCAAGGCACTAGAGCTCGGGAGAAAACCCTTAGTTCTTTTTGACTCGGCCATGGCAAAGGGAAGGCAAACGGAAAAGAGAGGAGGAGATTGGGAAGGAGAAGGCGAATAAAACGGCAAGGGTGAAGTGGGGAGAGAGGAAAACAAGAGGCAAATAATGTAAATGCGAGGGAGATGGGTTTGTGATGGGTACTTGGTATGTCTTGACTTGAGCGAAGACCTCCCCGAAAACGGCGCCAGAAATCCTTCTTGCTACGTCTTGAGCTAGCCTTGGTTTTCCCCGAAGAGGAGAGGGTGATGCAGCAAAGTGTAGCGTAAGTATTTCCCTCAGTTTTGAGAACCAAGGTATCAATCTAGTAGGCGGCTCCTCAAAAGTCCCACGCACCTACACAAACAAACTGAGAACTCGCAATCAACGCAATAAAGGGGTTGTCAATCCCTTCACGGTCACTTACGAAAGTGAGATCTGATAGAGAAAGTATGATAAGATAAATATTTTTTGTTATTTTATAATATAGATGCAGAAAATAAAGATGCAAATAAAATTAGATTGAAAGCAAATATGATAGGAGATAGACCCGGGGGCCATAGGTTTCACTAGAGGCTTCTCTCGAGATAGCATAAGTATTACGGTGGGTGAACAAATTACTGTCAAGCAATTGATAGAAAAAGCGAATAATTATGACGTTATCTAGGCATGATCATGTATATAGGCATCACGTCCATAACAAGTAGACCGACTCCTGCCTGCATCTACTACTATTACTCCACACATCGACCACTATCCAGCATGCATCTAGAGTATTAAGTTCATAAGAACAGAGCAACGCATTAAGCAAGATGACATGATGTAGAGGGATAAACTCATGCAATATGATATAAACCCCATCTTGTTATCCTCGATGGCAACAATACAATACGTGTCTTGCAACCCTTTCTATCACTGGGTAAGATCACCGTAAGATTGAACCCAAAGCTAAACACTTCTCCCATGGCAAGAAAGATCAATCTAGTAGGATAAACCAAACTGATAATTCGAAGAGACTTGTAAAGATAACTCAATCATACATAAAAGAATTCAGAGAAGATTCCAATATTATTCATAGATAAACTTGATCATAAACCCACAATTCATCGGATCTCGACAAACGCACCACAAAAAGAGATTACATCGAATAGATCTCCACAAGAGAGGGGGAGAACATTGTATTGAGATCCAAAAAGAGAGAAGAAGCCATCTAGCTAATAACTATGGCCCCGTAGGTCTGTGGCAAACTACTCACAACTCATCAGAGAGGCTATGTTGTTGATGTAGAAGCCCTCCGTGATAGATTCCCCCTCCGGCAGAGTGCCGGCGAAGGCTCCAAGATGGGATGTCGCGGATACAGAAGGTTATGGCGGTGGAAATTGTGTTTCGTGGTGCTCCTGGATGTTTTCGGGGTCCGTGGATACATATAGGAGGAAGAAGTACGTAAGTGGATGCCCGAGGGGCCAACGAGACAGGGGGGCGTGACCCTAGGGGGGGGGGCGCCCTTCTATCTCGTGGGGCCCTTGGAGATTTCTTGAATTGCACTCCAGGCTCTCCGGATCAGATTTGTTCCAAAAATAACGCTCCCAAAGGTTTCATTCCGTTTGGACTCCGTTTGATATTCCTTTTCTTTGAAATACTGAAATAGGCAAAAAAACAGCAATATGGGCTGGGCCTCCGGTTAGTAGGTTAGTCCCAAAAATGATATAAATGTGTAGAATAAAGCCCATAAACATCCAAAAGGGATAATATAATAGCATTGAACAATAAAAAATTATAGATACGTTGGAGACGTATCAGATCCCACTATTTTGGAGGGAGTTGAATCATTTCACAATATCGATAAAATTGGATTTGGAGAGGTCATGAATTTATTTAGTAATGATTCCACTATCTTGGAAGAGGTTTCAATTGATTTTGATGAGAACAAAGTTGCTACTTATGATGATTATTGTGATGACACTGATGTTATAAAAAGTAGTGATGATTATATTTATAAAACTTGTCATGATTATGAATTCCCTTTTTCTGAACATTACTATTTTAATGTTGAAACAATTTATAGTATTCAAGTTTCTTATGATACTTCCACTATTTCGAATGAGAAAACAATTTGCTTATGTGGAGAGTAATAAAAATTGTATGCTTATGCATCATGAAAAGAGTGCTTTATGTGATAGTTACATTGTTGAATTCATTCATGATGCTACTGAAAATTATTATAAGGGCGGAATATATGCTTGTAGGAATTTGCAATAATATCACTAACTACTAGCCGATATGTTACTCACTCAGGCCGCCCAACTGAAGGTAAGTGTAGATCAAAGTTTACTAGTTTTTGTTACCCTTTTGACTAGATGTGTGGAATAAGTTAGAACCATGTGCTCTACGCAGTAACTTCAAAACTCTGTCCCAACAATTTTAGAGACCACGTATTTTGTGCATCCTTGCTTATATTGTATAAGATATAAAGGAGAAAAAACATTGTGATCTCTCACTCTCAAGGCTCATGGCAGGGGCACTAAGCAAAAGGAAAAGACATGCACTCCCTCACCGCAAATATATACACCAAAAACTACCAAGAAAATCCCCCATCCATAGCACTTCAAACAAAAAATGCAGGTAACAAAAGAAAATCTCCAAGAGAAGATCAGCATCATCGCCATCAGCAGCACTGAAGAGCCCCACTTGTAGTACACTAAGGACTCGGACGACACATTTCATGTAGGTGGAGAGGCTGCCTGGCCCACCCGCAGAGGCACGAGTGTGCCACCAAATTTAAGCTATAGAGAGACCCACCCACAGCCTCACCTCTACTCCACGTGGCATGCCAACGCTCATTGAGTGGAGCTGGTAATGCAAGAATCAAGGTGAGCAAGAAAAGTATATGGTCTACTACATAGTTATAAACTTGCTCAGACCTTCTTACATAGAAGTACCTGTAAATACTTATACAAAGATAATATTTTACATATCTAATGTCACTTGGAATAAATATTGAAAATAGTTGGATAGTGTAACTTTTTCCAATGAGAGCCTTATTCTTGTTACAATAATGTATAGAGATACAGGACAGCACAGTCATCCTGGTTCAGTAAAGGGTATTGTTATATGCACATGCATTGCCATGTCTATATTGAAATAGCCTTGGAACATTTATATGGAATGGCTATCAGCTGCAGGTCAAATTTTCTCCTTACACTGACCCCAAATTTCTCAGACATGTCCACTGACTCTGCACTTGCCCCTCCAGGAAGCACCCAGTAAAAATGATAGAGTAGGTTTGCCAAGGTAATCTTCATGGTCGACGTGGCAAACAATATCCCAGGGCATTGCCTTCGCCCAACCCCCAAAGGAGTAAATTCAAAGTGTGCCCATAATATCCGACATTGTTGTTCTCAAACCTCTCCGGCTTGAACTCTTCGGGGTTGTCCCAATATTTGGGATCCCGAGAAATTGCAAAGACATTAACAAAGATATTAGTGCATTTAGGCATGCTATAGCCCATGATTTCACAGTCCTCTCTCCACTACTAGGGAAGACCCTAGTAGTAGCACTTGAAATATGCATAGCAGTAGCACTGGGTCCAGCGCTACTACTATCGCGCTACAGCTAAGTTGTAGTAGTAGCGCTGGTATGGGCAGCACTACTGGTAAGTATTGTTAGCAGTAGCACTTTCGGGAACAACGCCTACTGATAACTATCTATAGCGCTTCTTCGGATGATGCGATGCTGCTAAGCCAGTGTTTCTAGTAGGTGCTTTCCAGCGCTACTGCTAATATTCCTGCTTTCACATATTTGTACCCCTCTATGTATTTGTGATGTATTTATACATGCTCCATACAATAGTTTCATCACATCATACTAAACATACACTATTCTCACATATCATAGACATATAGTAGTCTCGTCATACCATCATCATCATCATCATCATCATCATTCAACACAAATACCATCACATTTCGAAAATAGCAATACACAAGTGCGATCATTTCATGTCTCGAATAAGTGCAACTGCATGGTCATGGCACACACACAAGTTTCTATTGGAAATATGCCCTAGAGGCAATAATAAAATGGTTATTATTGTATTTCCTTGTTCATGATAATTGTCTATTGTTCATGCTGTAATCGACTTAACTGGAAACCGCAGCACATGTGTGAATACATAGACCAAAACATGTCCCTAGTGAGCCTCTAGTTGACTAGCTCGTTGATCAATAGATGGTTATGGTTTCCTGACCATGGACATTAGATGTCATTGATAACGGGATCACATCATTAGGAGAACGATGTGATGGACAAGACCCAATCCTAAGCATAGCACAATATCGCGTAGTTCGTTTCCTATAAGCTTTTCTAATGTCGAGTATCATTTCCTTAGACCATGAGATTGTGCAACTCCCAGATACCGTAGGAATGCTTTGGGTGTACCAAACGTTACAACGTAACTGGGTGGCTATAAAGGTACACTACAGGTATCTCCGAAAGTGTCTGTTGGGTTGGCACGAATCGAGACTGGGATTTGTCACTCCATGTGATGGAGAGGTATCTCTGGGCCCACTCGGTAATGCATCATCGTAATGAGCTCAATGTGACTAAGTAGTTAGTCGTGGGCATGCATTACGGAACGAGTAAAGTGACTTGCCGGTAACGAAATTGAACGAAGTATTGGGATACCAATGATTGAATCTCGGGCAAGTAACGTATCGATTGACAAAGGGAATTGTATACAGGATTGATTGAATCCCCGACATCGTGGTTCATCTGATGAGATCATCGTGGAACATGTGGGAGCCAACATGGGTATCCAGATCCCGCTGTTGGTTATTGGCCAGAGAGCTATCTCGGTCATGTCTGCATGATTCCCGAACCCGTAGGGTCTATACACTTAAGGTTCGGTGATGCTAGAGTTGTTATGGGAATTAGTGTGCAGTTACCGAATGTTGTTCGGAGTCCCGGATGAGATCCTGGACGTCACGAGGAGTTCCGGAATGGTCCGGAGGTAAAGATTATATATGGGAAGTCCTATCTTGGCCACCGGAAAATGTTTGGGATTTTTTCGTATTGTACCGGGAAGGTTCTAGAAGGTTCCAGAGTGGGGCCCACCTGCATGTGGGGACCCACATGAAGGTGGGTAGTGGGGGCAAGGCCCCACATCCCTGGTCAAGGTGCACCAAGATTCCCCCTTAGAAGGAATAAGATCATATCCCGAAGGGATAAGATTAAGATCCCTAAAAAGGGGGAATAACAATCGGTGGGGAAGGGAAATGATGGGATTTCTTTCCTCCCACTGTCGGTTTCAAAACCGGCGGATCTCGGGTAGGGGTCCTGAACTGTGCGTCTAAGGCTAATGGTAATAGGAGGCGGGGGCACAATGTTTACCCAGGTTCGGGCCCTCTCAATGGAGGTAATACCCTACTTCACTACAAAAAAATACACTTCCATGATGATACGTGTTTGTCACAGTAGGTCACATTTTCTGTCATGCATGTACATCCATGACGATTTTATGACAGAATCAAGATACTCATACCTGTGCTGTCGTAGAAGTGTTCCATGACATTACCAAAATAATCATCATAGAAGTGTCCACTTCAATGACGATAAATCACGCGTCACAGAAGTGCTTTCGTCAAGGGTGACCGACATGTGGCATCCACCATAACGGAATGCCGTTAAGCTATAGGGTCGGGTTTTGGATCCGATAACCCGTTAACTACCCCGACCAATGGGGATTTTCCACGTGTAAAATCATCATTGGCTGGAGGAAACACGTGTCGGCTCATCGTTGGGATAGATGTCATCCACTCATTGGACAGAAGGCGCCTATGATACGTCGACACATGGCATGGCCCAATAGAGGCCCATTCCTCTGAAAAGGCCAGCCCGTTTGATTTGGACAAAAGGTGGCGGGCCGGCCCATGGAAAGCCTGTTAACGGCCTATTCACATATAGCCCACTTACAGCCCGCTAACGCAAGGCCCGTTATGCCCTATCCGAATTAGGCCTAGTAGCGTCATCTAGGCCATCCAATATGATTCCAGTCCGTTTTCACTTCTGGCCCATGTATGGCCCATGATGTCTTTCGGCCCATATGAGGCCCTTTGTAACTCTTGGCCCATTAACGGCCCGCGGTGAAAGTGGCCCATAATGAACAGTGTATCACTTTACACCCATTAACGGCCCGTGGTGAAATTGGCCTGTAATGAACAGTGTATCACTTTATACCCATTAGCGGACCATTATTCCGTTGGGCCGTTTCCAGCCCATGTTATCTTTCGGCCTTCGAAGAGCCCATTTATTCTTGGGCTCATTTCGAGCATTCGTTTACTTACGACCCGTTACTGTCATTTTCTGCTTGTGGGCCAAATTCAGCCCGTGGTTACAGCCGGCCCGTTTGTGGTCCGTTAATACGTTGGGCCATTTTCATAGCGTCATCAAATATGGCCTATTAACGATGGCCCGTTATGGTCGGCGCATGAACGAATGATTCTAATTCTAGCCCGTTTACGGCCATAATGCGTCCTGTTATTGGCCCAGGTTTGGCCAATCGATCATACGGCCCGTATAAGGCCCATTGATGATACGAACCATAGAAGGCCCATTGTTTCTACGGCCCGTAGAAGGCCCACTGTTTCTATGGCCCGTAGGAGGCCCACTGTTTCTACGACCCGTAGGAGGCCCAGTGTCGCTACAGTAAATATTAGCCCATGGTTATTGTGGCCTAGTTTTAAAAAATGGGTTATTATAGCCACTAGCAAACCGCGAAAAAAGAGCTACAATGACTACAAGCAAAGAAATAAACAAGACAACAAGGAAATACATAAGCAAGCAACTTACGCTAGGCTATCACGGCTATCACACATATTACATCCACTGGGCATCAAAGTTCGCCAGCAGTGCAAATAAACGCGTCGAGAAAAGAATATACAAAACTGAGAGCACTTCAGAAGGCACTAGGCCTGGCTAGGCCGGGCCCCCCAAACAGCCGAAGAAGCTGCGTAGACCTCAGTTGTGTCAATGATAGATGCATCAACACTAGATTTATGGCATGATGGTGCGCACGGCAGTCCTCTGACAACTTCATTGCATCTTTGACTTCAAGTCAGGACTGAGCTGAAGCAAGCCTTTCCGCTTTAAGTTGAGACTGAAGAAGTTGAACTGATTGAGGCAATGACTGCATAGAAGTTGTCTCACACCTGCTGGTGAGTAGCTTCAACTCACTGTCTTCATCAAGACAGGACCTTGGGGTCATCTCGCTGTCCTCAAGATGGTTTGGCTCACTATATTCCCTAATGTTATGCCTGGCGTAAGAGATACGACTCTGAAAGAGAAACAAGGAGACACGTAACAGGTTTCACAATTATATAAGCAAATAAATGGATCTGTTCTGCATAAGGAACATGTTTTTACATCTACAATTTGAAACTGGTAGTTGTTGCAAACATCCAATCAGATGTAAACAGAAAAGCAAACAGCAGTGGAGGAAATGATGCCTATCCAAATCTATAATAGAACAAAGTTTGAAGGCTTGAGAAGGATGAACTTACATTACATGTTAACACGGGCTGGACAAAGCCCTTCTTGTTGATGGAAGGATAGTTCAATAAATTCCCCAAAGAAATTCTTTATAAGCGTTGCCATTATTCTACATTTTGCAAAGAGTAAATATATATCAAATAATATTGGAAGAAATAGAGGATAATGAAGCTCAGGTGCAGACTGATGATACATAATTAAATAGCCATTAATTAAGTACAGCGTTACAAGGCAAAAGGGAGAGAGGTACTGACAAGAGCAATGCAGAGCCCAATATTGTTTTGAGATCGTATGATCCTTTGAGCAAGGAGATTCATCTGAAATTAGTTTTCATACAAGAGAGAAGGTAAGGCACAAGCAGAAATTTAGGAGTTCAAATTTTGAATTGATATCATAGACAGTACCTGACGCTCGGCTCCCAGCAGTTCTAATAGGGGTCTGGCCACTAGAGTAGGGGTAAAGTGTGGTACAGTTGGGCCTATGTTTTCTGTGGCTGCTGATCTATCTGATTTAATAGGTATCACTACCTTTTCCAAATACCTAGTTTGTACTCCTTGAGGATCTGCACTCACCCTCTTCCTTTTGGACATCTATTACGAAAGAACAACATTTGACTGGAAAAACATTGTGTGACGCCACATGGAATAGGTACAGAAAATGGATAGGTATGGCATATACTCATATATGATGCTTAAACTAAGCAGATGGTGTAACAAAGTATAAGTAATGCAAGAGGTCAAATGCAAAATATGTGCGACCAATACAACTTTGCAAAGTTAGAGCAAGCACCTTGATGGGTGAATAAGATAGGCCATCCTCCACCATGCCAAGTTTGTTAGCCAGTGGATTGTTCTGCAATATTCCTCTCGTGCGCCCATTCTCATATTCATTTTGATAATTTTCAATATCTGACATGCATGAAAACATAAAAACAAGTGAGATTTTCTTTGTAATGCAGAAGTGATTCTAATCCAATACAGCCTCCCTGTATGTGCTATCTCTGCAATTCTTTTAAGAGATGCCATGCATGCTGTAATTTGTTGTGTGCATTAATATAATGTGGCCTACTACTCAAAATATGAGATCTCCAGAAGTGATGACACTTTGCAGATGACAACTTCAACATATAGTAAAGAAGAACAAGTCGACCTAACCTGGCAGATTCAAAATATACTAAGGGAGAACAACTCGACCTGACCAGTCGACTGCAAGAGAATAGTATCATCTTAAAGAAGAGGAGAAGAGCAAGAAGATTAAAGATATTACAAGTCTTTCAATACAATGTCGGTTGGCCACCCATGCTAAACCAGAGCGCATAGAGAAATACTATTCTTTCCGGTCTCTCCATATGTGGCTCACATGCATTTCGAACCTAAAGTAGGAACATTTAGCTAACCAATTAAACATCTCTCAGTTTTACTAATATCAGATATGAATTTGTACAACTAAGCTTGTTTAGCTCGATGGGTGGAGCAGTGCTATTACGACACGAACCACGTAGGCTGATTGTGGTCATCATAAAATGGGGAAACCATAAGCATGATGAGTATAGTGTTGACTGTGGTAGTGGGATGGCAGATCTGAAGCTGCAAACCGCGCAAAGGGTAGCTAGCAACCGATGTTTGCTTTGAAACAACAATTAAGATTTGGTATGGACAAGAAAGTATGGTCAACAAGTGACAAAGAAATGCAATTATGCTTTCTCTCTATATGTCGCGACATGCATTTGTAAACTCAAGTGGGACCTTTAGCTAACCAACTAAATGTGTCGGTTAACTAATATCAGTATCATATCACAATCATATTTGAACAACTAAGCTTTCGAATTCTGAGTGTTGTGTTGTTTAGCTTGAAGGGTGGAGTAATGCTAGTACGACAGAAAGCACCTACGCAAATCATAGTAGAGTAGATAAAAGGGGAAAACCCTAAGCATCAGGAGAAAAATCAGGAAAGTGGAACTAGCTGGACCAGTGGGTGGCGCACATGCTTTTCGAAATGAATATAGGAACATTAGGTGACCAATTAAACGTTCTCTGTTTTAGTGATATGAGCATCATATCAGATTCGTATTTCAACACGTAAGCTTTGGGTCGAGGTCTTGAGGAGCAGTGCTAGCACGACACGAAGCACCTATGATGATGGTAGTGAATATAAAGGGGGGAAACCATAAGCTTTACGAGTATAGTACCCGTGCCATGGCGGATCTGAAGGTGCAAACCGGACAAAGCTACTTCGCAACCAATGTTTGCTTTCAACTAGCCACTACGATTTGGTATGGCAAGAAAAGTACAGTAAACAAATTACGATCTATTTTCCAGGTGAGATCAATAACTTAAGCACATATGGAAGAGTACCACCTCTCTTGCGACGCCGTGTAGGCCTATGCTGATACATAGAGGGTGCTGCGGGTGCGATGGCTATTGGCGGCGGGGAAGAAGACTTTAGACGGCAGACGGCCGGGTCGGGGGATATATCCTGTTGCCGTGGACGAGGCGGTCTTAGGAGCGGCAACGGCAAGGTGGACGACGACGCCAATGAAGCGAGAGGAGGCGATGAAAGGATCCTGGTCCAGCGCCGTGGATGAGAGACGTCCATCTCTTGTAGTGGATGACAGGGTAGGGGTAGCGGCTGCAGAAAGGTGGAGGATGGGGTGGCGGACGGAGGAGGCTGGCCGTAGTGCAGGGGTTGTCATACCGCCGACGGTGTATGAATGGGGAAATGGAGAGGAGGGGAGGATCTCAATCTTTGGGACGCGCTTCTCTGAAATGTGGGAAAGTTACGAATTTATCCCCCGTTTAAAATTTCAGACATCGCGTCGGTTGGGGATAGGACGGTAATCTCCCATCTCCCAAATATTTTCTGGTAACTATTTCGGGCGAGGAGAGGGTGTTTTTCCGCCCACGGTTGGCGCCCATGGTGTATGAACGGGGCTGACAGGTAGGGCGGTTGTGTCACGTCTAAGGGAAGTTACACATCTGCCCCTATTTAAAATATTAGCCTACATCGATTTCGGACGAGGAGAGTTTGTTTTGCCGCCCACCGTGTATGAATGGGGAAATGGAGGGAGAGACACATGTCTTTTAGACGAGCTTCAATCAAATGTGTTTTGCCTCCCACGTTTGGCGCCCACCATGTCTGAATGGGCTTAAAGGACGTTGTGTCACATCTGATTGAAGTTACTAGTCTACCCCTATCGACAGCAGTGTAAATCCGGTCTATAAGGATGTCAAGTGTCAGGGGTAGACAATAATTTCCATCTCGAAAACAGTTGCTTCGGGCAGCCCACAAATTATAGTGAGTGTTTAGCCGCTTCGTTCAAAACTTGGGAGAATTAGCATTCACGTTTGCCCTGGGCCCTGGCAAACTAAATTCAAATCCAATTTGTATTCGATTATGAATATCCACAGATAATTCTACGTTTTGTTATTTATTTCTTCAAAACCACAACAAAGATTTATTCCACCTTTATATATGATTATGATTTAGAAATGTCGTGATTTTCGAATTCAGTAGGTTGGATACACTCTGAGTCAAAAAGTTATTTCATCCAATACAAAATGCTCACACGAAAAACAGTTCACCTTATGTCAAACATACAAGTACTGTGGATTATCTCGCCTAAAAAATCCGGATCATTACAACACATGGACAACATAGGTTTTCTTGCAACATAATCCATTCGGAGACATGACACAACATGCAAGTACAATAATCTAATGACAATTTCAACTGGTATCTAAAGAAGAATCGGGATTACCTTGGGCTTCAGATAACAGAAACAGCAGGACCTCCTCCGTCTTCAAATGCAACATTCTTACTTCACCCAATTCTTGGGTTGCTTGCATAATGCGTGCCGCTAATTCCGTAATTTCTAGCCTCAAGATAAAGATTACCTCATTCATGGCAGCCACACCATCTCTTTCTGCCTCTAGTAGAGCCTCAAGCACTATAATATTTGTGCTCAGACTACTCTCCGACGGTGTTGCCTCTGAACTGCTACCATCTGGTAACATGGATGGCGCACTGCTTTCACAAATAGATTCTGGGGTTTTACATTGTATCCTAGTGTGAACGGCATCCTGAAAGGTTTCCGTTGGACATAAGTAAGAGATAGTTATCGTATGATCCAGGCAGTAAGCTTACATGGTAAACGATGGACGAATTATTGCCGAGCATGGAAAACTATATTTAAATGGTTCGAAGCAGCAGCATCCGAAAAGAAATTAAAATGGTAAGATGAAACTAGGGATCTAAGTGGCAAATAAACGACATCCGCCAGTCCCATCTAGTTAGTTTTTGCTACCTCCCTAGTTCATTTTCCTCAAAAAACAAAAACTCTTTTGAACTATCATACCGCTAGTGGACTTTAATCGGGATTAAACGGGACCCAGTTGACATCCCTAGTTGAAAGGGAGTGTACCACCGCTATATTTAAGTTTCCAAGGCATCTAAGCAGTTGAAATAATCTGAGAAAGCACTTAACAGTGTGGCCTCATATAAACTATGAAGAAAGTCTTGTGATGAAGTTGAGAGGAAAATTTAAGGACTCAAATGAAACAGGCATGCATTTCTTTATGATAGTACAGCAGGCACTGCTAACATATTGGCCAACTCAGGTATAGCGTAACAACAAACAAGCATTTGAATCAAGCAATACACCAAAGCAGACAACTGAACTATTCGTAATTCAGTAGGATTACAGGTTGGGGGCACAAGCCAACAAAGCAGCCCACTCGCATTACATTTCACATGTACTAAAACACACTGGCTTACCATATGTTGCTGTGAAGCCTCGCTGCTGTTGCAATGTTCTTTGAAGATATCGTCAGCATCCCGTGGTTGCAAATCTAGTTGTTGTAGTTTATTCTGCACCCTCTATTAGGTAAAATTATTTTTATCGCATGCACTGGTCTGAATTGATCATCAATGGTTCATCTAAACTAATGAAAGAAGGGTGTGTGAATACACGACAATATATCTGCTTCCCTCTATTTTTATGCTTGTTCGAGGTGCCAGCCCCAAAAGAACAAATATTTTGCTTGATGGGGTTGGCAGCTCCATAATTAATAGAAGCATCAAATTAGTTATGCAACTTGGGAAGATGAAGAACACACAAACAAGTAATAAATAGTAGCTCGGAGTAGTGATGTAATAGCTAGCATCAGAAAATGTAGGGTAAAACGAACAAAAAGCAGCAGAACCACATGCTAGTTTGCTGATGTGTAATTAAGCATAGAGAACATTAAGCAGTCTGATGGAACCAACAGGTGGCATCAGAACAACACCATTATCATAAATATAGCATTCAAGAATTAAAATAGTAGGCAGTGATATCTAGGAAGTACAGTAGTACTTAGGACAAAACTAAAGCATATTAACTATATGTGCACTGGTATGTAATTTAGCACATGTAACATGTTCACTGCCAGAAGTATGGCCCTACAGGTGCAAGCAGAATAACGCGTCTCATGAAAAACTGAATGATGCCATGAAGAAATTCAAAGGTGCGGTGCTTATGCTCGGAAAGTGAACGTTGGTGCCGGTCGTTGGATAATAGTAACTGATTCTCGGCGGCGTATGGGTATCGTTGTCATACTTGATAGCTAAGGATCATCGATGGTGCTCGTGTTGCGGTTGAGTTTGGGCCGGCTGTCGCCGTTGGTGAAGTGACTTCAATGTTACGGTTGCGGCGCCTGTCGACATACAAGAAAGCTCATCTGTGGTAAGTGAACAGTTGCATGATAAAGAGAAAAACTGAAGGAGTACAAATCGAAATAACCTGATGAGGCCGCGGTGTCGGTAAAGCAGGGCCGGTGGAGTTGAATATGGCATCTGTGGAGCGGGTCCGGTGCAGTGGACGAAGGCTTCGGTGGAGCGGGTCCGGTGCAGTGGACGAAGGCTTTGGTGGGCGTGTTGTAAAGTGCTTTCGGTCAGGCGGATATGTTGCGACGGACGAGGGCTTGTATGAAGGGCTAGTGAAGGGGAGGACGAGGGAGTCAGTGAAGGGCCTACACTGTGGTGGACGAGGGCGCCGGTTAAGCAGATCCGGTGTGGTGGACCATGATAGCGGTCAAGGAGATCTAGAGCGGTGGACAAGCCAGTCGCTGAAGCGGCTCCGGTGAAGTGGTGAGTTGGCAGTTGGGGTTTCCAAGGTGCGGAAGGTAGATCCGGCGGGGTGTGAGGTCCACCGCCGCGGTGGAGGACTAGATTCGGCGGCTTGCCGTGGTTGGGGGGTCGGGGAGGGGAAGGGGAGGGGCTCTGGGGAAGAATGTTGGGGGCAAAGAAGGGAAAACAATGGAGTTACCAAAGCAGCCCTTTTCTGTTCATGTGGCATGGGTAAAACAGGAATATCGCAGGGCTAAACTTTCGGGCGCGTGATATTTTGATGTGAGCGGGAAGTTTGAAAGCTTTTGGCGGCTAAAATTATAAGTATTCTGCTCTCGTACGGCCGACTATGATATCATGGCCAACAATTGTTTGTTTTGCACGCAAAAAAATGTGCAAGTTTTGAAAATCAATGTCTCCAACTCGAAACTTAGATTGTCCATTCAATTCAAATATGGATCATTGAGCTACTACAAGAAAATACCATCATAATGTCCAATTCAAATGAAATTCCAAATGTGTTTATCCTAAATATGATGATAAAAGCAAAAATGTGTATGTGTATGAATAAAGTGGATGATTATAAAGTTTGAACATGCCCGTATGTGTATATCTCTAGGTTTGATATATGAATTTGAAATCACGAAATCCCGGCTTAAAAAGTGTACCTCCGTTTAAATGAATTACAAAAGCTAATGATGGATTCTAATTCCAAAATTCGAATCTTAAGTTTGTAATTCTGGTACATCAAGGTATATCACGCATGTTCAAAAGTATCGTTATCTCATAGTCCAAACTGTGAAACAAATTGATCAACCTTGAGTGCACAATATCTCAATTACGCTAAAGTCCCTCAAATATAGACACCTCACTCTTTATATGAAGCCACCCCCCCAACACACGCCCCCACCACACACACACATAGAGAAGTCGTTCTCTCCCCCAAACACCAACACACGAGCACATTAACACCCCTCTCTCTTGTAAAGTCCGGACCCCAATATAGGTCTATATCACTTTGTCTCTCGGGCATGCACACATCTCTTCCCTCACTCTCTAGGTCTCCCGCTATCTCTCTTACCCAACCACACGCACTATGTAGAGTGTATATTTCCCATACACACAAAACGTCGCCCCCAAACTTCTATCTCCCTAGTTATGTGGTTCTCGCACACTCACCTCACACACCACCCCCACTGCAAACAAGCATAGTTTGTCTCCTTGTGCACCACTCTCCCCTTTCTATCTCCCCCACATGCGGACCCGCCCCAGCTCCTTCCCTGTATGCATATATGTCGTGACTCTTTCCATAGCTCCCTAATGTATCATCGTTCTCGATTTCACACATTGTTCTCTACACCATCTATTCTAGATATCTCATGAAGTCCCTATCACACACACGATGACTCGCTTCCCTTGCTTCTCCGTACATAGGCCAATTTCGGACAACATCAACATTGTCTCCCTATCAATACGCCATTTATGGACACAAACGACCCCTCTCGCCCCCTCTCTTCCTCTCTCTCTCTCTCTCCATCGCTAGCTCTCTCTCTCTCTCTCTCTCTCACCCCTCTCCCACACACACACTCGATGTCTCTTCCAAATAGTCTGCTCCCCCCGCCCGCACCCATGCTATCCCGCTACTACACATGTCACACCATTCCCCCTTCCCTTATACTAGGTTTACATCATCAGTGGTCTCTCTACTCCACATACACACACTCCCTCTCACACACAAATGCGTGCACAAACACACCTAGACACGCACAGACACCCATTTATCTGGATCCTCATCTCTCCCCATGTGCGCATGTGTATCTCACACACTCACTCTCTAATTATGTATATGTGTCTCCATGTTACACATCACATAGCCCCATGTACATGTCTCTCTCTATCCTCCACACACATAGACACAAAGAATCTGTTATCATTGCCTCAGTCTCTAACATATCACACACACACATTATCTCTCTCTCGCTTGCAAACACACTCAACAAGGGTTTCCCTGTGAATAACTAACCGTCTATTCATCAACAGTCGTGGCAGTACGGCGAACACGAGACGTGAAAAAGAATAAATCTACACATGCTTAGACCACCTAGTATGACTACTAGGACTAGAGAAAGCCAAAAAGCACGCCGCCGTCACCCCCTCCTTATCGGCGATGGGAAAATCTTTGTTTTACACAGTCGAGAAGTCATTGTGCTAAGGCCCCACATGCCGAGGCATTGAATAGAATGTAGATGCTAGTTTAGGGAAGCAAGTATCGATAATACGTTTGTATCTCCATACTTATATTTCTTCTCTTATAAAAAACCGAGTTGGTGATGATGGTACATGTGCCATCTTGCAATATAGACCGTCCCTCATTTGCAGACAAGGCCTTCCCTCATTCATCCTTATCTCCAACAAACCTCATTGTTGAGCAATTAAGAAAGGAAGCCTCTAGAACAAACTGGCCTGGTGGCCGCTGCCGGCATCATCAATCCCAATGCCTCCGCTCAGTCCGACCACCAATCACCACCACACCCCACTCCTCTTCACCTTATCTCATATTTCTCGAGATATCATTAGTTTTCACACATGGGATTACTCCCGCAAGGGTCAATCACAACAAGTGTTTTATAAAAAATGCATCTTGATGTTCCGTGCAATGCACGGATCTTGCTAGTACTCCTACACAAGACTAAGTTGGTGATGATGGTGTGTCTGCCATCCGTCATTTTTGACCATTAGATCTACATCTAACGACTGTGAGGTAAGTTGTTGCCTTTTCTCACCAACATCCCACTTGTCTACCAATTTGCAGAAAACCCATAATTAGTATCTTAAAACCAACCACATCCCTCCCTGACCTCACCAAAACAGCCCAAGGAATTTATTGTAATTGAAACATAATATATCTCTAGTGACATATGTATATCAAAATTAGAGTGTTTTGTATCAAGTTTGTGAATAAGTATTATTCTAATTATGATTCGTTGCAACACACATGAACATTGCTAGTATTTCCAACCATGCATGTTTTTCCTAGTATTCCATAGTTTCGAGTTTTCCATCAAGATATTAGTCACTCATGGTTGATATTTACTTTCAATCATGTACACATATGCACTATGTAACTAGCCTTGCTTATTGGCTTCCAAAGCTTAACTTTCACTCCTACTTACAATATGTAGAGTATTTAACAAAAAACTACCACTTTCAACCAGCCCTAGGAAGAATCTATTGTGCAAAAAATAGCAAAAACATACCAAAAATTTCTTAATCCATGCCAAAAACTACTACCTAGTACTCCTGCCGATTAGGTTCGTTTAAACCGATTTATGACAGGGTTGGCCCACACGTCCGTGCTGAAGAGGCAACTTAAAGCAACACATTTTGTTTGACCGTTGACACGAGGGACCCACATATGACCTTCTATCCTGTTATTCCCCCTAAAATCATTATTTTTCCTGAACATTACTTCAAACAGTACTGATGCGTGTTCGTCGGTGGCGCCGGTGATGTGCGATTTGGCTGCCGCTCCGCCGGACGGGCCGGACGCCGCGCTGGCCTCAGCACGGGTTGGTAGGCTGGCCCGAGCGTGACTCACAAGCGAGCAAGCTGCCGCGCTGGCCTTCGCTCGAGCCAGATGGCTGGCCTTAGCGCAGCACGCGCGAGCAAGCCGCCGCGCTGTCGTGCCAATCTAGCTGGCAAACCTTGCAGACAAGCAGCTAGACGGGGCTATCTTGGCTAGCTAGCGGCCGTGAGCGCCGGACGGAGCTGGCATCTGGGCTGCCACAACATGGGCTCCACCGCCGGTAGTTTTGACCTCGCCTTCTGCCGGCGGCGGTAGCTGCGTCCCGTGGCCGAGGATAACTAGGTGGACGGGCCGGAGGTAGGAGGTCACTCGGGGATTTTTGTGCAGATTGGCATGTAGGTCCCACAAGTCATAACGCCCGGTCGAATAGAAGGCGTTGACTTAATGGGATACATGGGCCCTGTCAGAGGTCCGAGTTAGATTCTAACCCTGAACTAACTCTAACCAAAGTGGTGTTTGGATGGCAGGGTAGTAGTTTCTAGGCATTTTAGTGGTTTCTTGCATCATTAGGGGTTTCTTGTAAGGAACAATGTACGTACTACTAGCGACAAAAGGCGATTCTAGGTTGCGTTGTACTCCAACAAGTACTACTAGTGGTCGCGGGAGTGTATACCTCGTTTTCTGGGTTCGATCCTGGCCGAACGCATGGGTAGTTTTAGTTTTGAAGTCAAATGGATGTGCGGGCCCACAATCTGGGTGCATTGGATAGCCTAGCCACGTGAACGGGTTTTCCTTCCCAGCATCCCGTGGCTCGCGTACTCGCCCTAGCCGCACCTCACTTGTAGCTTCCTCATCACTCATCAGCTAGTAGTATATTTAAACTAGCGCCTCCCAATTAAGCCCAAGGAGCCGGAAAGCCTGGCGGGGCATTGGGAAATGTGCAATATGGCTCTATACGTAAAGTGCTCTACTACTACAGTACTCTCTAGCTTGTGGCGTTGCACGCATGGACTTCACTCCATTATCGGCTCTACTATAAAAGAAATTCCTCTTGACGTGTTTTTTTTGAAACAGAGGCAAAAGCTTTGCTTCATCTCATTCATAAAATAGGAACTACTAACAAAGTTTGACGAGATCCATTACACCTCCACAAATGGAAGCAAAAAGCCTAGTCTCGCTATATCAAATAACTCAAATGTTCTGCCCCCGCTGTAACCGTCGCTGATAAACAGGCTGCTAGTGTGTGCGTGAGAGGAGCGGCCGAGTAGGCCAGCTACGTGAGAGGAGCGGCTGAATAGAGCACCAAGAGTACCCACTAGGCCACTACGCAGGTGTAATTTCCCTGCATTGATAGTACAGCGATGGTTCTAGAGAACAGTAGTACCCTTCACTTCCAACTATAGCTCCTTGGCCCTGAGATTCAAGAGTGCAAAACTGGTGCACTATACTAGACTAGACTAGAAGTACAGTACATCACACTACTAGTTGAGAAAAAGTAGTACTAGTACTGCTACAGTACGAGTACGTACTCCTCCATCACGTAATGTAAGAAATTTTTTGACACTAGTTGGCATGTAAAAAAAATGGCAAAAAGATACCCAAAATTTCTTAATCCACGCCAAAAACTACTACCTAGTGCCAAACATTTCTTACTAGTGCTATTATTCACAGTATGATGCAATCCCATAATGTTCCATAATGCTAGTACTAGTAGTAAATAATAGCCTCACCCCTTCGCTGAGGAACGATCTACAGTTGGAAGGGACGAGGCCCTGCGGCTACTACGCTCTTATCTCGTCCTCGCCAGTTCCCCTTCCCCCGAAGAGAAGGCAGTTCGTCGCTTCTCCCATGGACTCGCCAGGCGGTTCTCCTCCTTGTCGGGGCTGGGAGACCTTGGACGATGATCCTCTGGGAGAAATCGCATGCCGCTCCAACGTCCTCACCGCCGCAAGACTCGGTGCTTCCTGCACCAACTTTTTCAAGACGCTGCTTAAACATGCTTGGGAAAAGGCCATGCTTGTTGGTCTTCCATGCGTCCTCGAGGAGAAGGTTCTTCTATGGGACAATCCTTCGAACAGTCCACCGCTCCCTGGCCATGGTTGCACGTTGACTCCGCTAGAGTTGCCGATGTTGAGAGGTAGTCGGATTTTGACTGATGAGCAGGTCAGTAATGGAGTTTGATCATGTAGTACTTAGTTATTCCATTTCCATCCCGTAATTTCTCCGCTGCCCACCATCTTATATATAGGTCTGGGTCGGTTCCAACAAAGATTGCCTTGCATACCTCCGGCCCGATACCACCATCATTTTGCACAATATCCACAGCAGTGCGGCCGTTCCCGTAGACCACTTGTCAGTGTCAAAACCGGCGGATCTCGGGTAGGGGGTCCCGAACTGTGCGTCTAGGCGGATGGTAACAGGAGACAAGGGACACGATGTTTTACCCAGGTTCGGGCCCTCCTGATGGAGGTAAAACCCTACGTCCTGCTTGATTAATATTGATGATGTGTGTTACAAGAGTAGATATACCACGAGATCAAGGAGGCTAAACCCTAGAAGCTAGCCTATGGTATGATTGTTGTTCGTCCTACGGACTAAAGCCATCCTGTTTATATAGACACCGGAGAGGGCTAGGGTTACACAGAGTCGGTGACAATGGTAGGAGATCTACATATCCGTATCGCCAAGCTTGCCTTCCACGCCAAGGAAAGTCCCATCAGGACACGGGACGAAGCCTTCAATCTTGTATCTTCATAGTCTTGGAGTCCGGCCGATGATGATAGTTCGGCTATCCGGACACCCCCTAGTCTGGGACTCCCTCAGTAGCCCCTGAACCAGGCTTCAATGATGATGAGTCCGGCGCGCATGTTGTCTTCGGCATTGCAAGGCGGTTTCTCCCTCCGAATAATTCATAGAAGATTGTGAACACCAGGATAGTGTCCGGCTCTGCAAATAATTTCCACATACCACCGTAGAGAGAATAATATTTACACAAGTTCAATTTGCTGACGTATTTCGTGGCATGACATCACACCACTACCAAGCCTTTACTCGAATTGTTTTTATTATACCACCTCAGCGCGTTTAGCGAAGCGATTTCCTTGGCACGTCTTGTCGAAGCAGAGATCGTGTTCCCCTTATTCCGGGATTCCCATCAATACGGACGTGGGTGACCCAACCGCGCCATTGATTGCGGCGCTTGGGAGATAAGCGAGTTTTATCGGGCCGGTGGGGACGCATGTTTTCGTCCGCCCATATAAGGGGATAGAGATCCAACCCTATCACCTGCGCCTTCTTCCTCCTTGGCTTATCCATCTCTGCGAACCCGAGCTCCAGCGCCCAAGCCCGCACATCTCACCTCAACCTTCTCCAACTATGTCCGGAGCAGGAGGCAAGTGGATGGCCTCCTCCGTCACGGAGGGGCAGATCCAGAAGCTGCGCAACGCTGGATACTTGTCCAGCGACATCGCGCACCGGCTCCCCAACGAGGGAGAGCTCATCCCCACCCCCAAGCCCCATGAGAGGGTAGTATTCCTTCACCATTTCCTCCGCGGACTGGGCTTCCCACTCCATCCCTTTGTCTGGGAGCTCATGTTCTACTATGGCCTGGATTTCCATGATCTGGACCCGAATTTCATCCTCAACATCTCAGCGTTTATCGTCGTGTGCGAGGCCTTCCTCTGCATCCAGCCCCACTTCGGCTTGTGGCTCAAGACCTTCAGTGTCAAGCCGAAGGTTATGAAGGGCAGCCAAGCGGAGTGCGGAGGCGCCATGGTGGGCAGGATGTCCCACGTTACTTGGCTCGAGGGCACTTTCGTGGAGACCGTCAAGGGGTGGCAATCGAGGTGGTTCTACATCACCGAGCCACGTGACCCCGAATGGGCAGCGGTCCCCGAATTCAGATCTGGCATCCCCACATGGCTCACCTCCTAGAAAGAGAGCGGCCGGACATGGGGTGATTCGGAGGAGCTGACCGGACTCCAAGCTTGTATCCAAAAGCTAGTGGACAAGAAGCTCAAGCTTGTCAACGTAGTCTAGGTCATGCTCATCCGCCAGATTCTCCCGTGCCAACGACGGGGCTTCAACATGTGGGAGTTCGATCCGGCGCAGCACCAGACTCTGAATGGGCTCTTCGACACTACGTACGAAGATGTCTGGAAGGTGCTGTTCAAGGGCGCCGAGGCTCCCACATCTGCTACTGAAGATCGCGGATTCAGCTCGGAGCGTCTAGCTGATGAGGTAAGTGATTTTGTCCTTTAAGGGACGCGTGTTTTCCATAGTTTGACTCTATGCGGGATCTAAACTCCCTTTCCTTTGACAGGACTGGCTAAAGAAGGCTGCACAGGCTATCTGTCCGTCCCCATTGCCAGAGGACCCAGCGGACGCCCGTTTGACGGGGCTGTTGGCTCCGGCGCCCCATGTGGTGCCGGAGAAGAAGGCCAAGAAGAAGGCCACGGGGACTCGGAAGAGTTCCCTTTTTCAGGTGCTACCGGATGACGACTCCGAAGCCGACTCCTCTCACCAAGGTGAGGAGGAGAAGAAGAAAGCCTCTCCCCCAGCGGGGGGAGAGAAGAAAAGGAAGGCCTGCCAAACGAGGGAGGCCGAAGGGTCCAAGAAGGGAAAAACTCTTCCCCCGGACTGCTCTGCCAACGCCAGTGACGACGACGAGGACTGGCCCGCAAGGGCCAAGCCCCTGGCGAGATCGTGAGTATCCGGACTCCCGAATAACTTCATGGTTTATCTTTTTTGCCACACAATGTCTTTCTAATGCCGCATACAACCCTGTAGTCCGCCCCAGGATGATCTTCCCGCTTCGTCGAGCGGGTCCTTAGGTGCGTCGGATATGGATTCTCTTCCGACCGCCTCCACCCCCCATGACACAGATGATGCCGAGGTGGGATATCGGGAAGGGACCCGCCAGGAGGAGGAGGCCCCGGAGGTGTCGCAGGACAACCTCCTGGACTTTGCACCGGACTCGGCTCCGGATTCCATAGTGGCTCTGGAGTCCGGCGGGCGGCCCCTTCGTAAGAAGGGCAAGACCGTGACACCGGCAGCCTCCGCCCAACCAGAGGCGCCGGATAACTTACTGGAGGCGCTCAATGGCGCCTCCATTGAAGAGGAACACCGCACTGTTATGAGTGCGGTGATTCAAAAGGTGCAGCTCGCCAAGAGCGGGCTGACCGAAGCCTGCAGCAGCCTTCTAACAGGCTTTGAGGTAAGAATTTTGAGATATGTAAAATAGTACCGCATAGACAGTAGCCCCTGATGCTCGGTTCGGTGTTCGGAAAGAAAAGCCAGACTGAGGATCTAAGAAGATATACGTAGGAGTCATAAAAAATATGTCGATATGGGATTGCAGGCTGCGCTGCTGACCTCTGCCGCACTGACTGCGGAGGTCAATACTTTGAAGAAAAACCTTGAGCGGTCCGAGAACGAGCTCGGCCGTGCCAAGAAGCAGCTCGAGGACAAGGAAGGTGAGTAACACCTTATTAAAATTGCACCTTACAGAAAAGGATTTCGGTTGCAAAAAGAATGACAAGGATAACGTGGGTATTGCAGGGGGCCCTAACGAGGTGGCGACCCTGAAAGAGGTGGTGGCCGCGGCCGAACGTGATGCGGCTGCGGAGCGCACCGAGCGAGAGAAGCAGGAGGCGCGGGTGGCGGAGGTACAGCAAGAGCTCCAGGATCTCGTGCAGAAACATGAGAGCCTGGAGCGTGACTCGAAGACTCGAGAGTCTGAGCTTGCAACGGCTCTTGAGAGTGCCAGAGCCGCTAAGGCCGAAGCCTACAAGGCCCTCCAGGAGATCGAGGCAGTAAAGAAAATAGCAGTGGGTAAGGCATTTTTCATGCAAAGTAAGCATGTGAGTGTTAATTACCTGTCGCTTACCTGAATTCGGAGCTCTCCAGGAGCGTTCGCAGATCTCCCTCGCAGCGTGTCCGATGCTGCCGCGTTCTACCGGGCCGCGGAGGGGAGCTCGACGGAGAAGGTCTTCTGGTCTCAGTATGCTAAGGCCGGACATCCGGTGCCCCTAAGCGACCAGCTAAAGCAGCTGGTCGAGCTCCACAAGGCGGCTAAACAGGCCATGAAGGGCCTCATAGTTTGGCTGTGGCCTAAGGAGGCCATGCCTGGGAGCTACTTCGGCCTGGTGCAGCGGCTGGTGGATGCGTGCCCGTGGGTTGAAGTCATCAAGCACTTCGCCTGTATTGAAGGTGCCCGTCGGGCCCTTGCCCGTGCAAAGGTGCACTGGGGCAAGATGGATGCCTAGAAGCTCGTGACGGACCCACCACCGGAGGGCAAGGAGCATCGCACGCCCGAGATGTATTATAAGAGTGTGCTGAAGGGCGCCCGCACTATTGCCGGGGAGTGCTCCAAAGATGTAATATTTGAGTAGACTCGCATTTTGTTATCCTGTGCGCTGAAAACTTAGTTCATTTGCGCTAAGCAACGCATTTTAATTTAAAATATTACCTTCTGTGCGGCTGTTTATCAAATCTGAGAGATGGCAAGTCGTCGGCTTCAGCCCCCATGCCACGAGTGCTGGGGTGTTCAGGATAAATTTGAGCACTCTTGTTCCCATATTTGGGTCCGTCTAGGGAGGCGCTCAACACAACGAACAAGGCAACCGGACTTATAGTGCTTGAACACTCTCACTTAGCCATAGAATTCTATAATTTTAAATTTCGGTGAAGCCCCTAGTCTTCGGAAGGCCGAATTTGGGGCGCTATCCACGCCTGGGGCGAAAAAAAACCCCGGCTCCTCGCTCTAAGCGGCATAAGTCTTTAGGGACTCGCAAAAAACCTCACGAACAGCGACCAGCTCTCGCCTCATCATGACAGTCAGTTTTATCTTTCTCCACTGAGGCGTTAACCCAGCTCAACTGGGGCGCAATCGCAGTGGTTCTCCCAGTGCTACCTTAGCCGATACAACGGAACGTAAGGTACCAAAACATGGGAGCCGGGCAAACCCAACTATTGACCCAAGACATGATTCGGAGCTGATGCATATAGTGCTATAAGTTCAGGGTGCCGCACTTGTGAAAGTGTTCGGACTTATCACACCATGATGCGGGAAACATAAGCCCCTGGTGTATTTAGCCGTACCGAAATGTACAGATGAGTAATGTTATAAATGAACATATGTATAAAAGAGAAATGCAATTAGAAGCAAAAAGGTGCTGCATTACTTATTCAAGAAAAACTGCTATAAGTGCAGAACGATACAAATGGTGCGATAAGCAAGGGATGGGACTGTTAAACATGTCCCCCTCCAGGGGTAGGCTGCGGAATGGTGCATAAAATAGATTTAATGCTCGTAATGGAGACCACCTGGATATTCGCTGTAGCCTTTCTTCTTCCCTGGCTGTTGCATCGTGAGTTCGGCAGGTCTACTGCCGGACAGGGCCTCTGACGAACGGAGTCCTGTGGGTAAAAATAAAAAGGAGAAGAAAAAGAAAAAAGAAAAAGAACTACACACTTGAGAGCCCCTGGTGTGGTTGAGCCGCAGTCTGGGCCTATCATGGTCGCGCCCCTCTCCCCATGCCCATGGTATCTTTAGAACGTAATGGTGTACGTGAAGGACCTGTCTTGACGTTTTACAGGGGCTGGGGTTGGGGCCGCACTGCTACGCGTGCTCAGCACGTGCCAGGTGGTCTTGTTGTAGGTTACTCCGGGCGCGCTTAGCTGTGTCCGGCCGCTTAACGGCCGGACTCGAGAATTGCCTTAAGAGGCTGCATTGTACTTCAGCCACGAGAGCCGCTGTATGTTCCTCCGTGCGGAGAGAACGTTCAGTGTTTTCGTTGACCGTGATGACTCCTCGAGGGCCTGGCATCTTGAGCTTGAGGTATGCGTAGTGCAGCACCGCGTTGAATTTTGCGAACACGGTACGTCCGAGCAGGGCATGATAGACGCTGCGGAACGGGACTATGTCGAAGATTAACTCCTCGCTCCGGAAGTTATCTGGGGATCCGAAGACCACTTCCAGTGTAACTGAGCCTGTACAATTGGCTTCTACACCTGGTATGACGCCTTTAAAGGTCGTCTTGGTAGGTTTAATCCTTGAGGGGTCTATGCCCATTTTGTGCACTGTGTCCTGATAAAGCAGGTTCAGGCTGCTGCCGCCGTCCATCAGGACTCTGGTGAGGTGAAACCCATCGACGATTGGGTCTAGAACCAATGCAGCGAATCCGCCATGGCGGATGCTGGTGGGGTGGTCCCTCCGGTCAAAAGTGATCGGGCAGGAGGACCACGGATTGAACTTCGGGGCAACCGGCTCCATCGCGTATACATCCCTAAGTGCACGCTTCCGATCCCTTTTGGGTATGTGCGTTGCGTATATCATGTTCACCGTCCGCACCTATGGGGGGAAACCCTTCTGTCCTCTATTGTTCGGCGGTCGGGTCTCTTCCTCGTCATCGCTATGCAGCCCCTTGTCATTGTTTTCGGCAATTAACTTGCCTGCCTATTTGAATACCCAGCAGTTCCTGTTGGTATGGTTGGCTGGCTTTTCAGGGGTGCCATGTATCTGGCACAAGCGGTCGAGTATTCGGTCCAAATTGGAAGGACCCGGAGTAGTTCTTTTGAATGGCTTTTTTCGCTGATCGGGTTTAGAGCCTCTGAATCCGGCATTGACTGCCGTATCCTCGCTGTTGTCGCCGTTAATGCGGCGTTTGTTTTTGTTACGACGCGACCTGCCATTACGGTCCTTGATATCCGGACTGCCAGAATTTTTGCTGAGGTTGTTGTTGCGCGCTAGCCAGCTGTCCTCACCTGCGCAGAAGCGGGTCATGAGTGATGTGAGGGCTGCCATGGATTTTGGCTTTTCCTGTCCCAGGTGCCGGGCAAGCCACTCGTCGCGGATATTGTGCTTGAAGGCCGCTAGGTCCTCCGCATTCGGACAGCCGACGATTTGGTTTTTCTTGGTTAAGAACCGTGTCCAGAATTGTCTGGCCGATTCGTCTGGCTGCTGAATTATGTGGCTGAGGTCATCAGCGTCTGGTGGTCGCACAGACGTCCCTTGGAAGTTATCAAGCAATGCGGCTTCCAGGTCTTCCCAACTCCCAATTGACTCTGCTGGCAAGCTGTTAAGCCAATGCCGGGCTGGTCCTTTAAGTTTGAGGGGGAGATATTTGATGGCGTGAAGATCGTCACCGCGGGCCATGTGGATGTGAAGGAGATAGTCTTCGATCCAAACCGCAGGGTCTATTGTGCCATTGTACGATTCAATATTCACGGGTTTAAACCCTTCGGGGATTTGATGATCCATTACTTCATCTGTGAAGCACAGTGGGTGTGCGGCGCCTCTGTACTGGGCGATATCACGGCGGAGCTCAA
This sequence comes from Triticum aestivum, assembly GCF_018294505.1. Taxonomy (NCBI): domain Eukaryota; kingdom Viridiplantae; phylum Streptophyta; class Magnoliopsida; order Poales; family Poaceae; genus Triticum; species Triticum aestivum. The sequence continues at coordinate 44,237,306 of NC_057798.1, read as the reverse complement.
AAGAGCTTTGTCTGTTTTGTTCGGCCCGGCCGGACTTACTATGTCCGGTGCGACGGTTGTCGTCACGTATCATGGGGCGCCCACGCGATCCATAGATCGATCTTGATTGTCTTGCCCTATCCTCCAATATATCTCGCAAGTCCGGAGCGTTCCCCTGTGGCCTTGTGCTTTTCGAGCGATGCCGGGGTACGGGTCTATTGAAGGGCCTAGAGGCCTCTCTGTCACGACCACGGGGTGGTCGATCAGCCGTATTGTCTCCTGGTGATGCGGGTTCTTACGCCTCCTCCTCTAATCGTGGGAGCAGTTTGCGTTTAGGGTAGCTTTTGGAGGGGCGTTCGAGCTCGTGCTCTTCGGCCGCAAGGACTTCAGTCCATCTGTCGGCTAGCAGATCTTGATCAGCTCTAAGCTATTGCTGCTTTTTCTTGAGGCCGTTCGCCGTGGCCATAAGCCTGCGTTTAAAACGCTCTTGTTCGACGAGATCCTCAGGCACGACAAATTCATCGTCGTCGAGGCTTGCCTCATCTCCGGAGGGAGGCATGTAGTCCTCTACCTCTTCTTCTGCCGCTCTCTCATGAGGGCTGGCGTCCCCGTCCTCCTATGCTGAATTTTGTTGGAGTGGGTTGTCTTCGGCACTATCTGGGCTGTTATTATCTCCGGTGCTGGAATCTTCGTTCTTGCTGTGGCGGGATTTAGAGCGGCGCCGCTGACGCCGATGCTTGGGCTGTTTTTTGGAGGGGTCATCCTCCGCTGCCCCTTCGCCATTCCCATCTTTTGGGATATCCACCATGTATATGTCATATGATGAGGTGGCTTTCCAGTGCCCAGTAGGCGCTGGTTCCTTGTCGTCTCCGGCATCGTCGTCCATACCGTCGATGTCTTCGGAGTCGTAGTCTAGCATGTCGGTTAGATCATCGACAGTGGCTACCAAGTGGGTGGTGGGTGGGGTTTGAATTTCTTCGTCGTCCGCATCCCAACAGTCCTGGCCGCAGTCCGGCCAGGGCTCTCCTGATAACGAGAGATACTTCAGCGAACTCAAGATGTCGCCAAAAGGTGAGTGTTGAAAGATGTCCGCCGCGGTGAACTCCATGATCGGCACCCAATCAGATTCGATCGGAGGGGGCGCGGGAGGTTCGGAGTCCGGCGAGTAGTCCGGCACCTCGGAGCCGCGAGCTTCGTGAGGAACAAGGTCAGTGTTCGGCTCTATCGCCGTAGAGCTTGCAGCCCCCAAGGCGATGTCTAGCCATCCGTCCTCGATCTGCGCAGCCAGCTCCGAATTGAAGATTGGAGCGGGTTCGAGTGCGGCCTCCAGGGTACTGTCCGGCTGTAGAGCTAAATCATGCCCGTCGTGACAGTGTGGCGCGCTTGGCTGTGGCTCGAATCCATCGAAGATCAAGTCCTCGCGGATGTCAGCTGTGAAGTTCAAACTTCCAAATCTGACCTGACGGCCCGTGGCGTAACTTTCGATCTGCTCTAGATGGCCAAGCGAATTGGCCCGCAGTGCAAAGCCGCCAAATACGAAGATCTGTCTGGGGAGGAAGGTCTCACCCTGGACTGCGTCGTTGATGATGATCGAAGAAGCCATCGAGCCTATCGGCGACGACACAGAGAAACTCTCAATGAAAGCACCAATGTCGGTGTCAAAATCGGCGGATCTCGGGTAGGGGGTCCCGAACTGTGCGTCTAGGCGGATGGTAACAGGAGACAAGGGACACGATGTTTTACCCAGGTTCGGGCCCTCTTGATGGAGGTAAAACCCCACGTCCTGCTTGATTAATATTGATGATGTGTGTTACAAGAGTAGATCTACCACGAGATCAAGGAGGCTAAACCCTAGAAGCTAGCCTATGGTATGATTGTTGTTCGTCCTACGGACTAAAGCCATCCGGTTTATATAGACACCGGAAAGGGCTAGGGTTACACAGAGTCGGTTACAATGGTAGGAGATCTACATATCCGTATCGCCAAGCTTGCCTTCCACACCATGGAAAGTCCCATCCGGACATGGGACGAAGTCTTCAATCTTGTATCTTCATAGGCTTGGAGTCCGTCCGATGATGATAGTTCGGCTATCCGGACACCCCCTAGTCTGGGACTCCCTCACCCCTTCTCCACCATTGGGATCGGCCTTCCGGACTGGCTGGGCTTGAATACATATGATGATGCCTACATGAGATTGAAGAAGATAGCAATTGCGGACCCACCGACAAAGCGACGCGGCTACGACGATTACTATCTCATCGCGGTCTTCGACATAAGGATTGCCATCAATGAAGAGGCAGTAACAGCAGAGGCTGGCGCATGTTGGCGGCGGCAGATTTGTATCCCTACACGTTCGAAGACACCATGCGCCATCTAGGCCGCATCTTCGCGTTGACAAGCTAGGGGACTTGTTTCATCTGGTTGCCATCCTACGGTACGGGAGATTACAAACGGAATGCACAAACCATCATTTGCATCGCTAACGGTACTCCATTATTTTGCAGGGACCAGTCATCCCCCAATCAAAATAAGATTGCTGATCCTGGATGTGCATTTGCATCCGTGATTCGGTCTAACCTGGAACCTTGTAGCTGACTTTGGCATATTGGAATCAACTATCTTAGCAGTCGTTACCCATGGTACCACTGATGTGCAACATGGTCACACAATCTACCACGATCGGACCATCACCATCTACCCAGGTATTCCATTTTTTAACCCTCTCGCCTTCTCTTTCATTATTGTACTAGTAGTATACTTAGTACTACGTAGTACTAGTAGGAGTACTTTTTACCTTGGAGGACGCGTATAGCTAGCTAGGCCCTTGAAGACTTGAACCCACTAGCTGCCACCATTTTTGTTTTTCCATGTCTTACTATCTCATCCATGTAGCCATGAGTGGCTATATATAATAAGCCGGTTATTTTACTTCCTCTATACCGAAGTAGTACTATTTGCTGCACAGTATTACTGCCCGCCATATTTGAGCACAACATTATTATGCATGGACCTTGACTATGTACATCACCATGTGTCCAGATCTGGGATGCCGCGTGTACCAGATGAACGGCGCCGAGTTCAACCCCAGTGATGCTACGTGGGTGCCGAGGAACACTCTTGGAGAGTACTCGCTTTTTATCAGGGACAGCTACCCCATTGTGAAGCGGATGCCACCTTCCGTGCACGACATGGAAGGCCTGTCGTTCATGAAGCATGGTTGTGTCTTCAGTGCGCACTGCCGGATGAACGACATGCTGGGACACGCTATCCCTGATTTATGCCGCTTCAGCTTGCATGAGTCTCCATCGTGTGAAACTGGACTAGAAATCTGCGACAATGATTCCCGTTGCCCACCGTTATGGATCGCGCCATCCATGAAGAACACCTGGGACTGGAACCTGGAGGAGCACATGTAGCCCATATATAACGTGTAAGCGGAGTACTGTAATTTTGAATGGTAGCGCTGTGAATATATGTAGACTAGTCGTGCACAAATTTATCACATGAATTGGAGATGAACTTGTGTGGCATACTGGCATTTGTCCTTTAGAATTTATTACTAGTAAATGTGTTATGTGTACGTGCAAGTTCTGTGGTTGTTGCACGGGCTCCAACATGCTCTTTGAGAAAAAAGGTGGCACAACTTTGGATATACGTGACGTGGCGGCATCATACAGTAACATCGTTCGCTATAGTTGTAGTACTCCAACTAGGACGACAACTCCTATAAAACCTTGCGCGTGGCTCTTTGCCTCTTCGGGTGGTTCAACAGTTTGTACTCGTGTGAACCTTGCACTTGGCTCTTCGCCTCTTCGGAAGGTCCAACAATGATGATACTACAGTACAATATGCTTGTGGCAATCTGACACCGATTGAACTACTGCATGTCCACCGCGAGGGCGAGGGAGAGGGAGAGGGAGAGGGTGTTGTAGTCAAAACCCTCTCCTCGTCCTGCGAACCACCGCGCGCGTGGGCGAGCAAGAGGCGTAGTAAGCAAGCTTCTGCTCGTTCGGCGAGTTGACGGGACACATCAAAGCAGTACTAGTACTAGTAGTCCATACTGCGTCCTTTCTGATTAATATGGCTTAATTTGAAATGAGAAAAATACACTGGCGGTCAACGTATGAGAAAAATACATAGTCGACGTGGCACTTTGTTGACTGGTTAAATTGTCACCTGGTTTCTGGGTCCCACCTTTCAGTTGGCAGAGCAAAGAAATCAGTTAAACAAAACTTTCATAGACGTAGGGAGTAGGTTGAGCACTTGAGCGTGAGCGTGTGTGTTGCGTCGTGCGCTGTGTGCCGCATGGGTGCGTGAGTGTTGCGTGCGTCCATGTGTACGTGTGAGTGTTGCATGTTGCATGCATGCATGCATGGGGCTTACTCCCTCCCATTGACATGTTCATATTTCAAGCTTCCTCTGTTCCCTCCATATGGGGATACTCCCCCTGTTCCCAAATACGGAGTAAAAGCCATCCTCTGTTCCCAAATATGGAGTATTTGTCTTTCTACAGATTTCAACAAGTGACTAGGTAATGAGTGAAGTTAGCGTAGATGCATAGGGATACTGTAGAAACGAAGTCCTCGCGATCCATTATTCCCCATCTCGGTCAGAGAGAACTATTCAACTAGTCTTCGCAGTGAAGTGAAAATACACACTGCAGCAGATGGGACATGTAATTAATAAGCTGAACCAGCGTGTTGGTGTTACTAAATCAGCCTTACCCAGTACTGCCATCATGTTTGCAAGTAGAGCACGCTTCCGCAAATACGCCTACGCACCTCTGTCCTCCATTAACTGACATATGGGCCCTCTTGTGGTAGACCCACATGTCATCGGTGTAACTATTTACACTCCGAAGGATGGTATATCCTGGTAGTAGTACTATTAGAATTGAGATTTAATGCACTTTCTTCCCCGTCTTCCACTCTTCTTCCTCCTCTCTTCCCCATCGTCGGTCGCACACCATTTACCCCCGCTCACTTCTCGCCTCCCTGCGGCATCTTCCTTGGTAGCTCGCGCATACCATATCCCCCCGCTCACTGCTCGGCCACACGAGGAGAAGCTTCTTCGCTCGCCCTCCTGAATCCACTTCCCCACTAGCTCGCAGGCACCGAAAACCCCAATGGCAGAACCGACTGACACGCAGAGCCGCGATTGGAATTCCCTCCCCGATGTTCTCTTGGAGCAGATCTGTAATCGTATGGACCTACTCAGCACCGTCCGTCTGGCCGCATGCTCGGTGTATTTGTACCATCTACTCGTCTGCAACCGGCCGGCTCTTTTCAAGACACCCTGCTTGCTGATGCCCGATCCTCGCGGGTAGCCCAGACACTGACTTGACGATCATATGGAGGTTGCCGTGGTGCCCCTTGACATGCTACCACTACTCGTCCACCTATCCTTCATGCGCGACCACTACTGGGCGGGCATGAAGGCCAACTGGATCGTCCTCATCCACCACTCCAGTAGTCTGTGGCGTCTCGTGGATATCTACACCCAGCGAGAGATCACCCTTCCATCGTTGGATACCGCTGCCATCAAGCCTCGTGGCCCGCCGGACACTCCTGCCTACTACGCACGAGACGCGTCAAGCATTTGGCTCGACTTCTGTTTGCAGAAAGTTGTAATATGTGAAGTGCCCACACCATTAGAAGACTACATGAATTACAAGCTCATTGCCTTGTTCAACATGGAATTAGTCTATATGGAATCCGGCCGCCATACATGGTTATGGCTCATCATCAATCCTGTTGAGGCAACATTTCTGTCTAATGCTATAGTGCATGATGGCATCGTTTACGCAGTCGACACACAGATTGGCTGCCTATACAGGTGGAATCTATCGTCGTGTAATTGTTCTATCGCATCTCATATTTACCTTATGAATACGACTGCCTGTTCATTTGTTACAAATTTAGAATACATAGCATGTCTATAACCACATCATTGCTATATGTTCCTCTCATTTCCTAGATTTTTATGACCACACATGTTATTGTTAGAGTTGATATGAGAACAATTGGCATCTAATGATTGTTAGAATACATATTATGAGCATAACATCATGATTGCTATATGTTACTCTAGTTTACAAGATTTTTATAACAACACATGTTATTGCTTAGAGTTGATATGAGAACAGTAGTAGTAAGTTCTATGGTAGAATATGAGTAGGCATTGTCATAGTTGTTTTCCTCTCATTGTTACATGATGTTTGAACCATGACATATTGCTAGAATATGAAAGCCATTGGCTTATTTTTTTAATTTGGGGTATGATTATGACCACGACATTGCAATTCTCTGTCTATGATATGTGTCACTGTTATAATAATCTTAATTCCACACATACTCTGAACATGATTGTTTATTTTTGTCCTTTTGGTCTCTAATTTGAATTGTTGCAGCAGACGCAAATGCGCTGGCCTTCATGATTCCAGGACCTGGAATCATACCAGCCGATGGGTGGTGGTTGATCGCTCGTTCAGCTGACGGCGATCATTTGATGCTCATTAGCACGTACCAAATTGACCAAACCATTACATCAAACCACATGCAGTACAATGCATGGGGCGTTCGTGACATTGATGGCTATGGCTGCTTCGTGTTCGAGAAAGATCCCAGCTCCGTTGGGCCAGGTGTAATCAACTGGAGGCGGGTTTACAGCCTCGGCAACCACTCCTTGTTCCTCGGGTTCAATTATCCGATCATCCAACCAATCATCGATCATATCACCGGCGATGATTATCGTGCTATGCAACTTCCATTCGCGAGGAGGGACTGTGTTTACACATCATACCATGGGTTTAATGAATCACCATATCCAGAGATTCATCGACACAGCTTGTTGCCAGATAATCTTCAGTGTGTGAAAGGCATCAAGCTTCCATGCGATGGATGCCTTTTGCAAACCCGACATGCGGCGATGTTGTTCATGCCAACAGCAAATAGCACAACTTGATTCGTGTTGATATCTAAACTGAGCCATGTATTCTACTGCTGTAGCATGACCCTCTTTTGTTGGATATTATGTACTTTTGTTATTTTGAAGCACTCCTCTGGTTTGAAGGATAGATACCTTCCTGGGATCAAGTGCATCCTAACTCACCTGCGTAGGATGTACTGATAATGATGATGGATATATATATATATATATATATATATATATATAATATATATATCAGTTAGGCTTCAAGTGCGTACTTGTTAGTTAAACCTATATATAAATTGTGACACTAAATATGACTAATAAGTAGTACAGTAGCAGTACTAGTATACGTCGGTCAAATTATTCATCATGTCCACACATTGAATTGACATGACAACACACTGCGCGTGAGGTGACACAAGAATCCCGGCGGCGTGTTCGGGTATTCTGGACTTCAGATTTGGAGTACCACTTATCTGTCGAAATCTTTCATCATTCACTTAAAACAGTCGATTGATCATACATTGAGTACCATATAACTGGAATTACCGATGCAAGTCGAAGAAGGATTGGCCAGTGCTGCTGGCTGGCGTCAAGTTCAATCCCATGGATCAGGAGCTGATCGAGCACCTTGAGGGCAAAGTGAGTGCTGACAGCACGAGATTTCAGTCTCTCATCGATTTGTTCATACCAACCATCGACAGTGAGCACGACATATGCTACACACAACCCGAGAAACTTCTAGGTAAGACAGCAATCGGCCGTCTACTTGCACAAACATATTCCTTTGTTGATAGCTCTATTTTTCTTTTCAGACGCAGACCTGGTGAAGCAATTACAATTTGACAGTTAATAAGAAGTGAAACAAGGTACTGCAACATGCCAAAGATGTTATGAAAATGCCAACTACGTACACTAAAACCTGTATTCCACAATACTGCAGGTATCACACTGAGTGTCCTAAGGAAGCATTTCTTCCAGCGCAATTACATGGCGTTTAAAAGGGGCACGTGGACGCGTCGCAAGATACAGTCGGAGTGCGGCATGCACGCGATGTGGCACAAGATCGACAATACCTTGCCAGTGATTGTCAACGGCCGGCAGACGGGCAGCAAAAAAGGTTCTGGTGCTGCACACCAACAAGAACTTCGACCAGTAGAGGACCAACTGGGTGATGCACCAGTACCACCTCGGGCACTTGGAGCAAGAGAAGGAGCGGGAGCTGGTCCTCTGCAAGATTTTCTACCAGACGAACACTAGGGCTCACTACTAGGGAAAACCCTAGTAGTAGCGCGGGTTTTGAGGCTAGCAGCAACGCGAGCGGCCGTGCTACTAATAAGGCGCTACAGCTAACTTATAGTGGTAGCGCGGTCCGTACCTGTGCTACTACTGTTGACAATATCAGCAGCGCTCTTTATGAACGCGCTACTATTACTTAGCTGTAGCGATTTTGTAGTCCCTCGCTACTGCTATATCTTCCATCATTTCCCCCTGTACCCCTTTCCCTTTCAGTTTCCCTTTCAGAAAGTAGATACTAGGTACTGCTAGTAGATATCAAATTCATAAACCATTACTGGGTAGTACTCTCTTTGTTCCAAATTACTCGTCGTGGTTTTAGTTCAAACCATGACGAGTAATTTGGAACGAAGGGAGTACTAGATAACAATTTCATGCATAGTCAACATGCATCCTCAAGCAGTACAAGGTCATATCAACGGCGATCATCATATGTAGTTCTAGATGATATCGACGACGATCATCATATGTAATTCTAGATGATATAGTCATCCACACATATGTAGTTCTAGATGATATAGCCACACACACATATGTAGTTCTAGATGATATCAAAGACAATCATCAACCTCAAGCATGGGCGGTTGGTGTTCCTGATAGTAATTAGGATGGCCTGTCCAACACGAAGATTCTTGCCATCGAGGAATTTCTTCCACCCAACCATGTTTAAGTGTGTGCGACCGTCCGTGTCCACGCGGTAAGTACAGGTTGTCACGGAGCCCCTTGCAGTAAGGCGTAGTCCAGCTGAGCCTTCTTCATCAGGCTCGATACCATAACTCACAGATATGCTCTTCGCCAATTTCTGAATAAGAAAAACATATCAATAAATAAATAGCCTCGCAAATAAGTACATATGGATTTTCTACACTATTAATAGTTTCCTTAGATTCTACACTAATAAGCATGTGATTGAACTCTGCACTAAAACATATCATCCACTAGATTCCACACAACATACCATATCATTGGACTGTACACTAAGTATTTCATCGGATAATTTTCATTTGTAAGTATAACATACCATATCATGTCGATCAACCATGGTATTTGTCAGGCGGGTCACGAATGGCACCCCGACAAAGTCAGCACATGGCAGAATTATGTCCCACAGGTTGGACACCTCCTCCACGCTCAGCCTTGTTCTTTGAGCTACGATGGATTCATGAAGTGGGTCCTCATCATCTTCATCTAGTGGGTCCTCATTATCTTCATCATCTTCATCAGCTTTGTCATCTTCATCATCTTCCACCAGGTTGAGATAAATGACAGCCAGCTTGGGTATTTCTACTCTGAAGGAGAAGCTGATCAACTCACCACCAGTAAGACGCATGCAAGCGATGAAACGGGCCCATCCATCTCCTCCAATCTGCGATATATTGTGTCCTTTCTCGACCTCCATAGTGTACGGCCCCCCAGGAGCCTCAAATGTCACAGTGTCTCCTGTCAGCTTGTTGAATTTCAACCTCACATTGCATGGGACGATCTGTGTAAAATAAGCAAAATGACACAATGGAGTATATAATGCCAACACTAAAAATAAAATAGTTATTACATTTCATCTAATTTCTTACCGCCGCATGACAAAAACTCGACTGGAAATAGATGCCAAACAGCTTGCCAGTTGCAAGGCTGCTGGCGCACCTTGACTTGCACAGTCGACATAGTGGTGGTGGTGGTGGCGCCATTTTTCCTAAAGCAATATGAGCAAAGGATTAACGATCCACTTCACAGGAAAGAAACACAGTAGCATGTGATATTTGGTTCTTCCGCGAGAAGCAATTTGATGGACAATTATAATCCTAAGAGCTAGTAACATATTAGATGACAAGGTACCACCTACATTTTGCCAAAAAGTAACTTATTAAAAAACCAAAAGCAACTACGTACCTATCCATCTACAGAAAAAATAACAATAAAATGGTGCATACTAAATCAACTAAATGAACTAGCCTACTAAATCAACTAAATCAAAATGTTCTAAATCAACTAAATGAACTAGCCTACTAAATCAACTAAATCAAAATGTTCTAAATCAACTAAATGAACTAACCTACTAAATTAACTAAATCAAAATGTTCTAAATCAACTAAATGAATTAGCCTACTAAATCAACTAAATCAAAATGTTCTAAATCAACTAAATGAACTAGCTTACTAAATCAACTAAATCAAAATGTTCTAAATCAACTAAATCAACTAGACTACTAAATCAACTAAATCAAAATGTTCTAAATCAACTAAATCAACTAACCTACTAAATCAACTAAATCAAAATGTTCTAAATCAACTAAATCAACTAGCCTACTAAATCAACTAAATCATATCAACTAAATCAAAATGTTGCATATGAACTAGCCTACTAAATCAAAATGTAGCAGGCAGGAGGGAGAAGGAGCGGCGACTCGAGGAGGGAGAAGAGAGTAGGGCGGAGGAGGAAGGCGGAGTGAGGAGGAGCCGACCGGCAGCCAGTGGAGGGAGGATGGAGGAGGAAGGCGGAGCGAGGAAGGGCCGGCCAGCGGCGAGTGGAGAGGGAGGACGGAGGAGGAGGCCGGTACCGAGTCCAGCAAGGAGGAGGAGGTGACGGCGGCGCAGAGGGAGGAGGGGCGATGGGGGAGGACCGACGCGGGGGATTGAGAGGGGATCCAGTGAGTGTGTGACTGTGAGTGGATAGGATAGAGGAGATGGGGATGGGAGATGGAATGGCTTAGCAGTAGCGCGCTATAGAGAAAGACGCTACTGCTAAACTACCTAGCAGTAGCGCCTTTCACAAAGAAGCGCTACTGCTATGTGTCAGCATGTAAAAATAGACTTAGTTCAATGTATCAAAAAACATTGATCATCAACGATATTTTTGTGTACAATCTGATTTGTCAATATGACTCCTCACCGGTTTAGGAACAGGTGAATATTAATATTGCAGCCACAAATTCTACACATAGAGTGCAATGAAGACCAAGTGCTTGTCAAAGTTTGAGAAGTAACATATTTAAGGTGGTAGAAACTCTCTTCACGGAGCGAGGTGGGACTAATTTTTTGTATTAAACTTAGCAGTAGCGCTTATTGGCGAAATGCGCTGCTACTATGCTACGTAGCAGTAGCGCCCATCGTTATAACGCGTTTCTGTTATAAATAGCCTCACGGTGGCCTCGCGGCGGCCTCGTGGGAATTATAGCAGTAGCGCGTCTTTGAGCGGGCACGCTACTACTATATTTATTTCAGCATCGAGTTATTCTTGAGCTCGCTACTGCTAATTAGCAGCCGCGCCTTATTTTAAAGCGTGCTGCTGATAAGATTCTGTTTATAGGCTTTTCCCTAGTAGTGGCCAGGAGTAAAAATATTATAAGTTAGTTTGGTATTGTTAGTTGTACTACCTTGTCATCCGCAAGTTGGTATTGTTGTTAACGATCTTTTAGTATGAACTTGCATTTGCTTCCAACCATCATGCCGAGGGTCGACGTGGATATAAAGCTGAATCATTTGTTTCAAAACAAATTTTTAGGCACCTAATTTTTATTTGATGGGTAGCATAAGCACCTGCCGTTCGAATTCCCAGTTCTCCAATTTTTTTGAAACAAGTGGATGCACTTATTATCATGATGAAAAAATAATATCCCTGCTGCATCCCAGTTATCAGTCTGTACTTGCAAAATTCTCTTGTTTATTGAGCACGTATATTGTTTTTTCAGGTCGAGCAAGTTTCAACTGGGCTGTAGACTGCCTAGGGTTGGTTTTGTTTTTAACAGGCCCAGCCCATGAAGACAACGGGGCACAAAGATCCAACATGTATCTACTGGCCTCTGGCCCGCTAGCGTTAGTTATATTTTGTCTTACATCATCCGTATGCAGTTTTTTTACTGAATCAAACACACAACCCAGTTCTATTTTCCTCTTGAAACGCATGTCCTACATCCGTTTTCTAATCTCTACCTATAGTTTACTAGTTTATATACACGTATGATTATATTGAAAACACATAAAATTCCCTTTTCATATTTACATCCTTATTTTTGTTGTTTTTTCCCACCCAGCGCTGATTTTCTTATCACTGGTTTTCCCTTAAACCAACTCAATTGTCCCACATCTTATTTGCTTACAAAAACAAAATGATTTTTTTGCCAAATCAATAAGTTCTTAAAAAATGTTTATCATCTCGGGATTACAACAGTTCGGACTCCATCGAAATATGCAAAATAAGGTTGAACTTTTTGACCGTGGTCCTGGGCAGAAAATGGGATGTAATAAATTACTTAAGAATTAGAAAATGGGCTACAAATTATAAAAAATAGCAAATGGGCTTTATGTTGTCTACCATAGATTTGGAGGCTGACTTGTGGGCCTACTAAGTTCATGCGTACACAAGGTTTCTCAAAAAAGAAACTTAGTCAGCAATCAACTCTACCAGCATCAGACTGTTAGATGTCAATTTAACGGTAATCGTGCTTCTTCAGTCTCTGATCTTCCTGCCCCAGCCGCCCAAACCAGCGCCGTCGGAACCGCCTGCTCCCGCCTCCCGTGGCCGGCTGTGCTGCCGGGCAGGCCTCACGGCCCCGTCATACTCCCATCCCTGGCCTGTCTATCCCTCTACTCACCCACACCTCCTGTTATTTTCCGGTGACGGCAGCCGAACTAGTCAACCCTCGTACTCTCCACCGCATGGGAAGCCACGGCCATGTCTTCCCCGGCTCCATGCCGTTCCCTTCGTAGGCCTCACCGTCGTCCACCGCCCTGGTGCAAAATAATTATTCCTCCACCTGACAGTGGGGACCCACCGGACGGGCCACCGTATTTCGCGAAAAAAGGTTTCCCCTGACTGCTGGGACCCACGGACGGACCATCGTATTTCGTGAAAAAAATGTTCCCCCCACTGTCAGCTCGGACCCACCGGAAGTGCCTCCTTATTAAGCACAAAAAAATGAATACTCCCCCTGCTAGCTGGGACCCACCATGGTGGTAGGCTGACTTGTGGGTCTACTAAGTTGACAGGGACGGAGGGCTTTGTCAACTTAGTCAATATGAACGATTCTAGCTCCAATGACCGTATTATGTCCATCCAACGGCCTTCGTGCTTCTTCAATCTCTGCTCTTCCTGCTCCAACCGCCCAAACAAGCGTCGGCAGGACTGCCTGCTCCCTCCTCCCCGTGTCCGGCTGTGCTGCTGCGCAGGCCTCACCGCCCCATCGTACACCCATCGCTGGCCTAGCCATCCCTCTATTCACCCACACCTGCTGTTATTCTCCGGCGACGGCAGACGAACCAGTGAACCCTCGTACAGTCGTACTCCCCTCTGCGTGGGAAACAACTGCCGAGTCTTCCCTGCCTCCGTGTCATTCCCTTCCTAGGCCTTGCCGTCGTCCATCACCCTGGTGCTCTCGGCGCGGCCTGGTCAACGTGGTCAACGACCGACATGCATCTGAAGTGGACTGTACGTGGAGAGGCTGACAGTTGGGTCCACGACCGCACGAAAGGAAATGCCTCCTTATTACGCGCAAAAAAATGATTCCTCCACCTGACATCTGGGACCCACCGAAAGGGCCTCTGTATTTCACGAAAAAACATTACCGCCGCTAACAGCTTGGACCCACCAGCTATATCTTTGCACGCAAGGAAGTGCCTCCTTAGTACGCACAAAAAAATGAATACTCCCCCTGTTAGCTGGGACCCAGTATAGTGGCAGGCTGACTTGTGGGCCTACTAAGTTGACAGGGACGGAGGGCTTTGTCAACTTAGTCAATATGCATGATTCTAACTCCAGTGACCGTATGATGTCCATCCAACGGCCATAGTGCTTCTTCAACCTCTGGTCTTCTTGCTCCCGCCGCCCAAACCAGCGACGGTCATGCCTCGCGCTCCTGCCTCCCGTGGCCGGCTGCGATGCGGCGGAGGCCTCACCGCCCCTACTACTCCCATCGCTGGCTAGGCCATCCCTCTACTCACCCACACCCCGTGTTATTCTGCGGCGAGGCAGCCTCACACTGCAGCGAACCAGCGAACCCTCGTACTCCTCTATGCATGGGCATCCACTGCCGCGTCTTCCTGGCTCCGCGTCGTCCCCTTCCTAGGCCTCGCCGTCGTCCAACGCCCTGGTGCTCTCGGTGCGGCGTTGTCAACGTGGTCAAGGAACGACTTCTATCAGACATGGACTATATGTGGAGATGCTGACAGCTGGGTCCATGGCCGCAGTAAGGAAGTGCCTCCTTATTACGTGCAAAATAATTATTCCTCCACCTGATAGCGGGGACCCACCGGACGGGCCACCGTCTTTCACGAAAAAAACTTTTCCCCCTGACTGCTGGGACCCACCAGCTACATCTTCGCACATAAGGAAGTGCGTCCGAAAAAAAACGATTCGCCCTGCTGACTGCTGGGACCCACCAGCTACATATTCACACACAAGGAATTGACTGACAGTCATGACCCACATGGTCGAAGCGTACGTAGCATTGTCATTCTGGTCGCGAACGTGTACATACATATATACTGGTGGATGTAGAGGCGCGCACGTAGCATGTACACGTACGTACAGCGGCCAGTCTGCAAGAAAGAAAATATGGCCACATATGTGTACATACGGGCGGGGTCTCGAACGCCTACTCGCGCATACGTACGGCCAGGGCTCGTGTACATGGCTGGGTCGGAACGGAGAAACATCGTCGTCGTCGTGTTCATGGGGAGCCAACTGGCTGGGTCGAAACGGAATGCGTCGTCGTGTTCATCAGGAGGGCTTGGACGGAACAGGCGATGGAAGCAAGGCCTGACGTACCGCAGAACAGAGGAAACGACCTTGTGTTCGACCGGCCACGTTCGAAATGGGATCCTGTTCATCGGGAGGGGTCTGGCGTACCGCAAAACGGAGGAAACAGACCTCCTACGGTCAAAATGGGGGTCATGTTGATCGGGAGGGGTGTGGCGTACCGCAAAATGGACGAAACAGACTTGTGTTGGAGCGCTACTGTCGAAACGGGGGTCCTGTTCATCGGGAGGGGTGTGGCGTACCGCAAAACGGACGAAACGGACTTGTGTTGGAGTGCTACGGTCGAAACAGGGGTCCTGTTCATCGGGAGGGGTGTGGCGTACCGCAAAATGGGAATCCACGGGATACTGTTCATCTCCACCGTCGACCTCCTCCAGCCTCCACGGGCTCCTGTTCATCTAGCCTCCACCGTGCGCTACTCCACCGGCTACTATTCAACCACCCCTCCACGGGCACCCCTCCACCATCTACTGTACATCCAGCCCTCCACAGGGTCATCCTGTTCATCCAGCCCTCCACACCACGGGGTCCTGTTCATATAGAG
>NC_057798.1:44217468-44221483 GCF_018294505.1 Triticum aestivum | reverse complement strand
GCAACGCTCACTGTTCAACCAGAGAGGCAGCATCCATCCGCTTCACTTAGCAGCAGTAGCGAAGGAATCGCACGATCGGGTTCAGTTAACAGCCATCGATCGATTGCTCGGGTTTAGTAACGTGTAGCCTGCAGTGCAATCGCTCGGGTTCAGTAAGAGCCCAACGCCTCGCTCGGGTTCAGTTAGAGCCAACGCCTCGCACACACGCGCGTACATGTACAAGAGAAACATGCATCGCACGGCCCCAACCTCCCATCGTAACCGGGAACTTCCGAAAATTTTCCTCGCCCTGGCTTCTACCACGGTTTTTTCCGTCATGGATGGCCCAAAGAATGTCATGCAGCTGCGTCTCCGGCCCGCCCAGGATGAAAAGCCCATTTTCTATCATGATTTTTTGTCATAGAAGTTGGCGCCCACCACATATATGATGATACCAGGTTTTGTCACAATTATCGTCATAGAAGTGTCTTATGTATGACAGGAAAAAATTCGTTCGGCCCAAAATGTCACGGATGTGTCTTTTTTTCTAGTGCTTCCTGCTTGATTGATCTTGATGATATGAGTATTCCAAGAGTTGATCTACCACGAGATCGTAGAGGATAAACCCTAGAAGCTAGCCTATGATTATGATTATTGTTGTTGTCCTACGGACTAAACCCTCCGGTTTATATAGACATCAGAGGGGGCTAGGGTTACACAGAGTCGGTTTACAGAGAAAGGAATCTACATATCCGAATCGCCAAGCTTGCCTTACACGCAAAGGTGAGTCCCATACGGACACGGGACGAAGTCTTCTATCTTGTATCTTCATAGCCCAACAGTCCGGCATATGCATATAGTCCGGCTGTCCGAGGACCCCTTAATCCAGGACTCCCTCAGTAGCCCCTGAACCAGGCTTCAATGACGTTGAGTCCGACGCGCAGATTGTCTTCAGCATTGCAAGGCGGGTTCCTTCTCTGAATACTCCAAAGTAGATCTAGAACACAAGAATTGTGTCTGGCCCTGCAAAACAAATTCCGCATACCACCGTAGGGAGTATAATATTCCATGAGTCCAATCTGCTGACAATTTTTCATAGCGTGACATCACGCCACTGTCCGGTCATTATTCAAACCGTTTCTTTGCCTGCCGATCCGTATTTCGAGGTGCGGTTTCATTGGCACATCTTGTCGAAGAAGAGATCGTGTCCCCTTATCACGGGATTCTCATCAATACGGGCATGGGTAACCCAAACGCGTCATCTGCATGGCGTTTGGGGAATAAGCGAATTTTGGGGCAAGTGGGGAGGCACATGATTTTACTGCCTTTATAAAGGGATAAGGATTCCCTTCTTTCGCCCATGCCTTCTTCTTCCTCTGTTCATCCATTCTCGAGCTTCAACGCCCAAGCTTTCACCTTCTCCGCCAAAAAAGCATCCTGAAAATGTCCGTATCTGGAGCAGGAGGCAAGTGGATGGCCTCCTCCGTCAAGAAGGAGGACATCAAGAAGCTCTGGGAGGCCGGGTACCTGGTCAAAGACATCGCTCATCAGCTTCCGGCCCAGGGGAAGATCGTCCCCACCCCGGAGCCCCAGGAAAGGGTAGTGTTCCTCTCCCACTTCGGCCGCGGGCTGGGATTCCCCTCCACCCGTTCGTCCGCAGACTGATGTTCTACTATGGGCTAGAATTCCACGATTTAGCTCCCAACTCCATCCTCAACATCTCGTCATTTATTTTCATGTGCGAGGCCTTTCTCCGCATCACACCTCACTTTGGCCTATGGCTGAAGACCCTCAATGTGAAGCCAAAGGTAGTGAGCGGCCAACAAGCGGAGTGCGGAGGCGCCATGGTGGACAAGATGCCCAATGTCACCTGGCCCGAAGGCTCCTTTGTGGAGACCGTAAAGGGGTGGCAATCGGGTTGGTTCTATATCACCAAGCCGTGCAACTCCAACTGAGCGGCGACCCCCGAATTCCGATCCGGCGTCCCCATGCGTCTCACCTCCTCGCAAGAGAAGGGCTTAGCCTGGGGCTCAGAGGAAGAACTGACCGGGCTCCAGACATGTGTCCAGAACATGATAAGCCAGAAGATCAAGCTTGTCAACGTGGTCCAGGTTATGCTCCTCCGCCGGATTCTTCCGTGCTAGAGACGAATTTGTAATTTGTGGGACTTCGACCCAGCCAAGCACCATACGCTGCTAGAGCTCTTCGGCATGACGCACAAAGACGTCTGGAAGGTTCTCTTTAAGGCCAGCGAGGTACCACCGCCCACGACCAAAGATCATGGGCTCAGCACAAAACACCGTGCTAATCCGGTAAGTTTTTATGTTTGCAAGGTATACCTTTTACTGGAATATCTGCGGGAGGAACCTAAGCCTCCATGCCAATCTTTCAGGCCTAGGTAACGATAGCGGAGCAGATTAACTGTCCGGCTCCGCTACCCGAAGATCCAGAAACGCCTCTTCTGATGAAGATGCTGTTTCCGGCGCCCTATGAGGTGCCGGAGAAGAAGGCCAAGAAGACGACCAAGGGGACCAGAGATGGTCTCCGATGCAAGGGTGCTTCAGACGTGACGTCCGAAGACACCGAGACGCATTCCTCCACCGAACACGAGGGGGAGGAGGAAATCCATCCCGCCTCCCCCTTGGGGGGAGAAAGAAGAGGAAGGCCTCCACATATGGGGAGTATGAGGCATCCAAGAAGGGAGAAACCTCCCTTCCGGACTACTCCGCCGCGGCCACCAACAACGGCGAGGAGTGGGAGCCCAGGGTCAAGCCCCTGGCTAGATCGTAAGTATCCGGACACGATAGTATTTCCGGCCTTTTCACTTTATCGTTTTTTAATTTGCTAGACACGCACCTGCAGTCCGGCCAAGTCCAACATCGAGCTATCCTCCTCTTCGAATGGATCGCTGGACCCGTCGGTGATGGACAGCGGGTCCCTTCCGATGGCCTCCTCCCCCAAGGCCGTGGACAACACCGAGGTGTTGTCTCGAAGGACACTAGGCCAAGGGCCGGTGACGCCGGAGGATAAAACCACGGCTACCGAACACATTGGGGGAAAGACCCCCATGGACACCGATGATGAGGGCCGCATCCAGTTTGGCCCCCAGCCGAATATAGCTCCAGAGAACCAAGTGGCTCCGGATTCAGGCAGGCTGCCTATCTCGAATAGGGGGGGGGGTGAGCCGTCTCCATCGGTGACCTCTGTCCATCCAGAGGCACCAAACAGATTGCTGGAAGCACTTAGAAGCGCTTCCATTGTTGAAGAACACCGTACTCTTATGAGTATGGTGATCGAGAAGATCCAGTACGGCAAGAGCCACTACTAGGAAAAGGGCTATAGATGGAATTGACACTAATGGCGCACCGGACATGTGGTGCGCCATTACTATATACTAATGGCGCACCATGTGTTGGTACGCCATTAGTGTCCAAATACTAATGGTGCACCACATCGCGGGTGCGCCATTAGTAAAAAAAAATTAAATTTTTTGTCAAAACTACTAATGGCGCACCGTGGGAGTGGTGCGCCATTACTAGTTCAACTAGCAATGGCGCACCATGGCACGGTGCGCCATTAGTAACTTGGCCACCACTTCCACCGAATGCCCCCCCCCCGGTCGATCGCCTTTTCAGTTTTAAAAAAAATAAAAGAAAATGATGAAAATGTCAAAAAAATAAAAGAAAATAAGTTTCCCATGTGATATGTGGTCTAGTTATTGGGAAAATTTAAAAAAAGTCAAAAAAAGTCAAAAAAATAAGTCAAAAAAATAAAAAATAAAGTTACTAATGGCGCACCTGCCCATGGTGCGCCATTAGTATCTTCCCGCCTTCAAAATTCAAAATAAGTCAAAAAAATAAAAAAAAAGTTACTAATGGCGCACCGGCCCATGGTGCGCCATTAGTATCTTCCCGCCTTCAAAATTCAAAATAAGTCAAAAAAATAAAAAAAATTACTAATGGCGCACCGGCCCATGGTGCGCCATTAGTATCTTCCCGCCTTCAGAATTCAAAATAAGTCAAAAAAATAAAAAAAA
>NC_057798.1:44179643-44216819 GCF_018294505.1 Triticum aestivum | reverse complement strand
GACCTCCTCCTCTCCGGGAACCTCCTCCTCCCTCCTCTCCTTCCCTCCCCTCCCCTCACGGTTTCTCCTCCCTCCTCTCCGGTGAGCTCCTCCTCCCTCGTCTCCTCCCATTCCCTCATGGTTTCTCCTTCCTCCTCTCCGATGCTTCGGTGAACTCCTCTCCGGCGACCTCCTCCTCCTCTCCGGCGATGTAGGCGAGCGCCTCTCCGGTGACCTCCTCCTCCTCCTCTCCGGCGAACTCCTCTCCGGCAAAAGAACACGGCAAAAGAATGTACAAGATCCAAAAAGAGGAACAAAATTTGAAATAATATCGTGCCAAAAAACGAGCAAAAAAAACTAGCAAAAAATGGGCAAAAAAATCACGATCCAGATCCAAATTCAAAATTCAAAAATAGCAATGGCGCACGGTGGGGGTTAGACGGTGCGCCACTACTATTTTCCCGCCTTCAAAATTCAAAAATACTAATGGCGCACCGTGCCTATACTAATGGCGCACCAGTGGCCTATACTAATGGCACACTGTGGCCTATACTAATGGCGCACCAGTGGTGCGCCATTAGTATACCAGATACTAATGGCGCATCAGTGGTGTGCCATTAGTAAAAATTACTAATGGTGTGCTAGTAATGGCGCACCAGTGATGCGCCATTAGTAGGCAAAACTGGTGCGCCATTAGTAGGCCTTTTCCTAGTAGTGAGCGGATTGACCGAAGCCTGCACTAGCCTTCTAACATTCTTTGAGGTAAGTAAATAATATCATAGTGTAGACAGTAGCTCCTGATGCTCTGTTTGGTGTTCGGAAAGAAATGCCAAACAGAGGATCAAATAATATTCGCAAGTGTCTAACATAAAAAGTCTATGTGAATAAGCAGGCGTTGCTGCTCGCTGCTGCCGCCCATACTGCAGAGGTCTCTGGATTGAAGAAGGACCTGGAGCGGGCCGAGGGAGAGCTCGGCCTTGTGAAGAAGCAGCTCGAAGAAAGTAAAGGTATGTAGTAACCTGCGTGTATATTTATGGAGGATGAATGGTTCATGGCGATTAAAGCGTCACAAACATTGTTAGGGGCCATGACCGAGGTGGCAGCCCTCAAGAAGGCATTAGCCGAAGCCGAGGACAATGCGGCCAAGGAACACGGCGCGCGCGAGAAGCGGGAGGCTCGGGTCAGCGGGGTCCAGCAAGAGCTCCAGGACACCGTCAAGAAGTACGAGTCCTTGGAGCGTGACTCTAAGACTCAAGAGTATGAGCTTGCCAAGGCCCTCCAGAGCACGCAAGACGCCAGAGCCAAAGCCCAAAGGGCCCTCCAAGAGATCCACGCGGCCAAGAAGATTGCAGCGGGTAAGGCTTTTAATATGCAAAGCAAGCATATGAAGGAGACATTCTTTTTACTTACCCGAATTTGGAGTTCTCCAGGAGCATTTGCGGATCTGCAGCACAACATATCCAATGCCGCAGAGTTTTATCGAGCCGAATAAGGGAGCTCTACAGAGAAGCTGTTCTGGTCCCAATATCTCGGAGCAGAACATTTGGTGCCTTTTAGTGACCAGCTGAAACAGCTGGTCTAGCTGCACAATGCGGCCGAACTGGCCATGAAGGATCTCATAGTCCGGCTATGGCCTGCCGAGCCCATGCCCAGTAGCTACTTCAGACTCGTGAAGCGTCTTGTTAGCACCTGCCCACGGCTTGAAGTCATAAAGCGGTCGGTTTGCATTAAAGGTGCGCGGATGGCCTTTGCCCGCGCTAAGATGCATCGGGCGAAGATGGACGCCAAGAAGCTGATGACCGAGGGGCCGCCTGAGGGCAAGGAGCACCGCCGACCCGAACTATACTATGACGACATCCTGGAGGGATCCCGCCTTGTGGTGGAGCAATGTGTAAAGGATGTAATCTTTGAATGAATGCATTCATTTTATCCTGTCCTGTAAGATGAAACAAGTTCGTTATGCAATATAATGCTTGTTTATTTAAAATTTTACCTCATGTGCGGCCGTTTATAAAATCTGAGAGTTGGCCAGTCGTCGGCTTCTGCCCCCACGTAGCTAGTATAGCGGTGTTAGCGATAAATCTAAACACTCTTTATCCAAGTTTTTGGTCCTTTAAGGAGGTGTTTAGCGCAACGAACAAGGCAATCGGACTATGCAGCTTTATCACCCTAACTTAGCCATAGGAGTTCTATAATTTTAAATTTTGTCATAGCCCCTCGTATTTCGAAGGCGGAGGTTGGGGCGCTATACACACCTAATCGGACAAAAACTGATTCCTCGCATAAAGCGGATTTTTTTTTTGAATGATTGAAACCTCTCGAACAGCGACCAGCTCTCGCTGCATCATGACAGTCAAGTTTCGGCTTTCTCTACTGAGGTGCTCGTCCGGAAGAATAGCGACACAATCGCAGTAGTTCTCCCTTTACTACCCTAGCCGATATAGCGGAACGTAAGGTAGCAACCACAGGAGTCGGGCAACCCAACTATTGACGCAAGACATGATTCAGAGCCGATGCATATAATGCTATAAGTTTGGGGTGCCAAACTGTACTATAAAAGTGTTCGGACTTTCTTGTCGTGTTATGGGGTACACTGAAGCCCCTGGCCAATTAAGGCGTACCAGAATGTACGAATGAAATAAATACAAAGACACGGAAAAATTTAAGTAATAAGTGGAAGCTGCAAATTATTTTCCATTGTAATACATCAAGGCGTATGTGTACAAGTAGTGCGATAAGCGAATAAGGCTATTTGACATGCCGTGACCAAGAGCGGGCTGCGTGCGGGTATGTAAAACAGGAATAACGATCCTTAGCAGAGACCACCTGGGAATTCCCTTGAACGTCAAAGCCCTTGCCTTTCTTGGTGTATCCTTCCGCGATGGGTCCGATGATCAGGTTATCAGAAAAGCCTCAAGAGGAAAAAACCTGAAAGGGAAAGAAAAAGTGAAGGTATGCGGATCCAAGGGGGGTTGAGCCGCATTGTGGACCGCAGTCTATCTGTGCCTCAGTCTATGCCCATGGTATTTTGAGTGCGTAATTATGTACGCGCAGCACGAGTTTCACCGCTTGATTGGCACTAGGACGGAGGCCAAATTGCTAGTTGAGATCTGGACGAGCCGGGCGGTCCTGCTACAGAGTTCGGACTCGCTTGACGGTGTCCGGGGGTTTTAGTGCCGAATTGAGGTTCTGCCTGAGAAGGTTGCTCTATACTTCTGCCCCTAGGGCCACGGTGTGCTCCTCAGTACGGAGGGAGCGCTCCGTATTTCCCTTGACTGTTATAACACCGCAAGGTCCGGCCATTTTGAGCTTGAGGTAGGCATAGTGCGGCACCGCATTGAATCGAGCAAATGCGGTTCGTCCGAGCAGTGCATGATAACCACTGCGGAAGGGGACGATGTCGAAGATTAACTCTTCACTTTGGAAATTATTCGGGGATCCGAAGACCACTTCCAGTGTGATTGAGCCCGTACAACAGGCCTCTACACCTGGTATGACACCTTTAAAGGTTGTTTTGGTGGGCTTGATCCTTGAGGGATCGATACCCATTTTGCGCACTGTATCCTGATATAGCAGGTTCAGGCTGCTGCCACCGTCCATGAGGACTCGTGTGAGGTGGAATCCATCGATAATGGGGTCAAGGACCAGTGCGACTGAACCGCCATGATGGATACTGGTCGGATGGTCCCTGCAATCGAAGGTGATCAGACAGGAGGACCATGGGTTGAACTTTGGGGCGACTAGTCCATCGTGTAGACGTCCCTTAGTGCGCTCTTCCGCTCCCTTTTGGGGATATGGGTGGCATATATCATGTTCACCGTTTTTACTTGGGGAGGAAACTTCTTCTGTCCCCCTGTGTTCGGTGGTCGAGGTTCCTCTTTGCCATCGCTTTGCGATCCCTTTTCCTTGTTTTTGGCATTTAACTTGTCGTCCTGTTTGAAGACCCAACATTCTTTGTTGGTATGATTGGCTGGTTTATAGGGGGTGCCGTGGATTTGATGTGGACGATCGAGTATGCGGTCCAGACTGGACGGGCCCGGATTGTTGCTCTTAAATGGCTTTTTCCGGGCTTGGAGCCACTGAATCCGTCATTGACATCCATGTCTTCAGCGTTATCGGCATTATTTCAAAGCTTGTGTATGTTGCGTTGGGGCTTGTCGTTGCTATCTCTGGCTTCGGAAGTGCCAGGTTTACTTGAGGTGCTGTTGCTATGATCTAGACAGCTATCCTCGTCCGCACAAAAGCGGGTCATGAGCGTCGTGAGGGATGCCATGGACTTCGGCTTCTCTTGGCCGAGGTGTCGGGCAAGCCACTCGTCACGGATGTTATGCTTAAAGGTCGCACGGGCTTCGGCATTCGGGAAGTCGACGAACTGGTTCTTTTTAGTTAAGAACCGAGTCCAGAATTTCCTGGCTTATTCTCCGGGCTTTTGGATTATATGACTTAGGTCATCAGCATCCGGAGGTGGGACATAAGTGCCCTGGAAGTTATCAAGAAACGCATCTTCCTGGTTCTCCCAACTGCCAATGGAGTTTTTGGGCAGACTGTTCAACCAGTGTCGAGCTGGTCCCTTGAGTTTTAGCGGGAGATACTTGATGGCATGGAGATCATCACCGCGGGCCATATATATATGGAGGAGGAAGTCCTCGATCCATACCGCGGGATCTGTTGTCCCATCATATGATTCAATGTTTACGGGTTTAAACCCTTCTGGGAATTCATGTTCCATTACTTCGTCAGTGAAGCATAGGGGGTGTGCGGCGCCTCTATGTCGGGATATGTTGGGACTCAGCATGGATGGAGCCAGTCTGTGGTAGTCGGCCCGGACAGATGTGTATTTGTTATATCTGGCGTGGTGGCCATCATTGCACATTGGGGTGCACCCCCGCGATCCATAGATTGATCTGGTTTGTTCTGCTCTATTCTCCAAGTGGTACCGCAGGTCATGCATGTATCCCCAATCTGTCGTGTTTCTATTTGTTCGGCGAGGCGGTGCGGGTTGGTGTTCGGGCTGAGTTTCCATTTTGTCTCGGCCACGCGGTGGTCGGTCAGCTGCATTATGCGTTGGTAGTGTTGGCTCCGGTGCCTCGTCATCGAATTGGGGTAGCAATTTGCACTCTGGGTAATTTTAGTTGGGCGTTCGAGTCCATATTCCTCGGCAGCCAGGACTTCCGTCCATCTATCAGTGAGCAGATCTTTGTCAGCTTGAAGCTTCTGCTGCTTCTTCTTTAGGCTCTTTGTAGTGGCTATTAGCCGGCGCTTAATACACTCCTGCTCGACGGGATCCTCCGGCACGATAAATTCTTCGTCGCCGAGGCTCACCTCGTCCTCGAAGAGAGGTGATACGTCTCCAACGTATCTATAATTTTTGATTGTTCCATGCTATTATATTACCTATTTTGAATGATTATGGGCTTTATTATACACTTTTATATTACTTTTGGGATTAGCCTATTAACCGGAGGCCCAGCCCATATTGTTGTTTTATTGCCTGTTTTAGTATTTCGAAGAAAAGGAATATCAAACGGAGTCCAAACGGAATGAAACCTTCGGCAACGTGATTTTTTGGAAGAATGTCATCCTGGAGACGTGGAGTTCAAGTCAGAAGATACTCGAGGACTCCACGAGATAGGAGGGCTCCCCCCTGTAGGGCGCGCCCCCCTGTCTCGTGGGCCCCTCAAGCACCTCCAGACCGACTTCTTTCGCTTATATAGTCCCACGTACCCTAAAAACATCCACAGAGAAGATAGATCGAGAGTTCCGCCACCGCAATCCTCTGTAGCCACTAAAAACCTCTCAGGAGCCCTTCCCGGCACCCTGCCGGCGGGGGGATCCATCACCGGTGGCCATCTTCATCATCTCGCGCTCTCCATGACGAGGAGGGAGTAGGTCACCCTCGGGGCTGAGGGTATGTACCAGTAGCTATGTGTTTGATCTCTCTCTCTCTCGTGTTCCCTCTATGGCACGATCTTGATGTATCCCGAGCTTTTCTATTGTAGTTGGATCTTATGATGTTATCTTATCGGATTGAGTCTTTTATGAGAACACTTGATATATGTCTTGCCGTGCTTATCTATGGTGACAATGGGATATCATGTGCCTCCTGATGTATGATTTGGTGACCAACTTGCGGGTTCCACCCATGAACTTATGGATAGGGGTTGGCACACGTTCTTGACTCTCCGGTAGAAACTTTGGGGCACTCTTTGAAGTACTTTGTGTTGGTTGAATAGATGAATCTGAGATTGTGTGATGCATATCGTATAATCATGCCCACGAATACTTGAGGTGACAATGGAGTATCTAGGTGACATTAGGGTTTTGGTTGATTTGTGTCTTAAGGTGTTATTCTAGTACGAACTCTTTTATAGATCGATCCGAAAGAATAACTTTGAGGTGGTTTTGTACCCTACCATAATCTCTATGTTTGTTCTCCGCTATTAGTGGCTTTGGAGTGACTCTTTGTTGGATGCTGAGGGATTTTTATATGATCTATCTATGTTATTACTGTTGAGAGAACTTGCACTAGTGAAAGTATGAACCCTAGGCCTTGTTTCCTATCATTGCAATACCGTTTACGCTCACTTTTATCATTTGTTACCTTGCTGTTTTAATAATTTCAGATTACAAATACCTTTATCTACTATCCATATTGCACTTGTATTACCATCTCTTCGCTGAACTAGTGCACCTATACAATTTACCATTGTATTGGGTGTGTTGGGGACACAAGAGACTCTTTGTTATTTGGTTGCAGGGTTGTTTGCAAGAGACCATCTTCATTCTATGCCTCCTACGGATTGATAAACCTTAGGTCATCCACTTGTGGGAAATTTGCTACTGTCCTACAAACCTGTGCACTTGCAGGCCCAACAACGTCTACAAGAAGAAGGTTGTGTAGTAGACATCAAGCTCTTTTCTGGCACCGTTGCCGGGGAGGTTAGCGCTTAAAGGTATATCTTTAGATCTTGCAATCGAATCTTTTTGTTTCTTGTTTTATCACTACTTTAGTTTATAAAAGAAAACAACAACAAAATGGAGTTAAGTTTGTCTCATATGCTTCGTCTTTTTAATATCTTTCGTGAGTTTGATGGAAAGGAAAATTGTGCTCAAGTGCTAGAAGATGAATGCATTAGAATGCTTGATACTAAATCTTTGAATGATGAGCATGATTGCAATGTTGTTAGTATGAACTCCTTGAATATCCATAGTATTAATGATGATTGCTCTAGTCATGATGAAAATATCTCTAATGAGCATGTCAACTTTTGTGGAGTGCATGTTTGTATGAACACACCTAATAGAGGAGATATTTATTGCAAGAGGCATAAGCATTTAGAAACTAAACGGTTGCATGAAAGGCTAGGTGTGAGTGCTGAAAATTTAAAATTCCTTTGCCGTACTTGTGAACTTTGCAATGAACGTGGTCATTTACATATCCTATGCAAATTGTTTCATGATCGAATCATGTCCAAAAATTGTGATGATTTGATCTCCCCTGCACATTACAATGAACTTAGTTTACTTTTGGGTTATGAAGAATTGAAACGTTTACTTCAGGATCTTCCAGAATTTGCCCATAAGAAATTCCATGATATTGATCTAGAAAAGATTTATATGTTTTGTGCGGAGAATTGCATTGAAAATCCTTATATTGCCATTTACCTAAATAAAATAAAGAAAATAGAAGATGAAGAGAATACTAATGAAAGGGAAGAGACTTCCCAATCTCCTCCTATTATTTCTTATGATGAATCAGGTAACGAGGAGGAGCTTTCTATTCAACCAATCTCGTCAATAAGGAGCTCAAAGAGGAAGGTTGAACCCACACATAATATGAAGAAGAAAAAGAAAAGAAGGAGCAACAAAGGTAGAAAGGTATCCCTCCCAAATGATGTTGCTCCTACTACTCATTGTGATGATGATAATTGCTATACTATTGGTGCTATCAATATTTTTAATGATGATAGTGATTATGCTTATGATATGGAAGGGCCCAAGCTTAGGGAAGCTATGTTTGATGAGGATGAAATATTTGAGAATATATTTGCTGAAATTGATGTTTGTCCCAAGCTTGGGGATGCTATGTTTAATGAAGACGATATTTTTAGCATCCCAAGTTTTGATATGCAAAGTTGATATGATGATAGCATGCCTCCTACCTAGGATGATTATATTAATGAAAGTGGGTTAGGAAGAGTGTCAACTTTAGGAAGTAGTGATCCCACTATTTTGGAGGATGTTGAATTTTATTGTGATGAATATGAAAGTGGATTTGGAAGGGTGTCAACTTTGTTTAGTGATTCCACTATCTTGGGAGAGGTTTCAATCGATTATGATGAGAACGAAGTTGCTACTTATGATGAAACTTATGCTATAAAAAGTAGTGATGATTATATTTACAAATATTATCATGATTATGATTACCCTTTTTCTGAACGTTACTCTTTTAATGTGGAAACAATTTTTAGTGTTCAAGTCTCTTATGATACTCTCACTATTCCGAATGAGAAGAATTTTGCTTATGTGGAGAATAGTAAATTTTGTTTGCTTGTAGATCATGAAAAGAATGCTTTAGGTGCTGGTTATATTGTTGAATTCATTCATGATGCTACTGAAAATTACTATGAGGGAGGAACATATGCTTGTAGGAATTGCAATAATGCCAAGTTTCCTCTCTATGTGTTGAAAATCTTGAAGTTATGCTTGTTGTGCCATCCTATGCTAGTTGACTATTGTTCCCATAAGTTGTTTGCTCACAAAATCCCTATGCATAGGAAGTGGGTTAGGCTTAAATGTGATAGTCATATTCTTCATGATGCTCCCGTTATGTTTCAATTCTTATCTTTTATGTGAGCATCATTGTCATCATCATGCCTAGCTAGAAAGGCATTAAAGAAAAGCGCTTGTTGGGAGACAACCCAATATTTATCCCTACTGTTTTTGTGTGTCGACATGATTATGCTACTGTAGTAATCATGTTTTATAGCTTTTGTTTCAATAAAGTGCCAAGTAGAACCTTTGGGAAGACTTGGCTGAAGTTTATGTGATCTTGCTGTAGAAAACAGAAACTTTAGCGCTCACGAGAATAGCTGCCATTGTTTACTGGAGAGGACTTTTAGGTTGATTCTTTTTGAATATGATTAATGGAAAAATTCCTCAGGTCCATAAATTTATTTCATAATTTTTGGGGTTCCAGAAGTATACGTTTGATACATATTACTACAGACTTTTCTGTTTTTGACAGATTCTGTTTTCATTGTGTTGTTTGCTTATTTTGATGCATCTATGAGTAGTATCGGAGGGTATGAACCATAGAGAAGTTAGAATACAGTAGGTTTTACACCAATATGAATTTAGAATGAGTTCATTACAGTACCTAAGTGGTGATTTATTTTCTTATACTAACTGAGCTTACGAGTTTTGTTTTGAGTTTTGTGTGGTTGAAGTTTTCATGTTTTGGGTAAAGATTCGATGGACTATGGAATAATGAGTCGAAAGAGACTAAGCTTGGGGATGCCCAAGGCACCCCAAGGTAATATTAAAGGACAACCAAGATCCTAAGCTTGGGGATGCCCCGGATGGCATCCCCTCTTTCGTCTTCGTTCATCGGTAACTTTACTTGGAGCTATATTTTTATTCACCACATGATATGTGTTTTGCTTGGAGCATCATTTTATTTTGTTAGTATTTGCTTTTTGTTATTTAGAATAATGTTTTGCATATTTAGTTTCAATAAAAAAGTCAAGGATAGCCTTTGCCATGCTTATTTTGCTAGTATACATGTTGCTGTTTGAAAACAGAAAGTTTACCGATGTTGCAAAACTTCCCTAGAAAAGTCAGAGAATGGTATAATGTTGAATCTTTTTGCATATTAAGCTCTAATAAATTTATTACAGTGGTAATTTTAGTTCAGAATTTTTGGATTCAGGGAAGTATTGTTACTCTTGCATTCTTTACAGACTGTATTCTGTTTTGGCAGATTGCTGTTATATTTGCATTGTTTGCATATGTTTGCTTGTTTAATGATTCTATTTGAGGATAGGAGTATTAAATATGCAGAGACATTTAGTATTAAATTTTGAATAATAATGTTAGTGATTTGTTACAGTAGAAGATGATATGGTTTTGCATTGGTTTATACTAACCTATCTCACGAGTTCTTGTTGAGTTTGTTGTGAATGAAACTTTTGATAAAAAGAGAAACCATGATAAGAGAGGAATTAAGGAGACATAAAAGCTCAAGATTGGGGATGCCCAAGGCACCCCAAGATAATATTTCAAGAAGTCTCAAGCATCTAAGCTTGGGGATGCCCCGCTAGGCATCCCACCTTTCCTCTTCAACAACTATCGGTTAGTATCGGTTGAGCTTAAGTTTTTGCTTCTTCACATGAGTTGTGCTATCCTTGCAATGTCATTTTATTTTGTTTTGCTTGATGCTTGAATAAAATACCAAGATCTGAAATTCTTTAATGAGAGAGAGTCTTCACATACTTGCATAATTAGTTAGCTACTCATTGATCTTCACTTATATCTTGTTGAAGTAGTTTGTCATTTTCTCTAGTGCTTCACTTATATCTTTAGAGCACAACGGTGGTTGTATTTTGTAGAAATTGCTAGTCTCTCATGCTTCACTTATATTACTTTGAGAGTCTTAAACAACATGGTAATTTGAACGAAAACTTTCATAGGAAGTGAATTGGATGCTATGCTCAATTTGATACTTGATAATTCTTTTGAGATATGGAGGTAGTGATATTAGAGTCATGCTAGTTGAGGTGATTATGAAAAATACTTGTGTTAAGGGTTGTGATTCCCGTAGCATGCACGTATGGTGAACCGCTTTGTGATGAATTTGGAGCACAATTTTATTTATTGATTGTCTTCCTTATGAGTGGCGGTCGGGGACGAGCGATGGTCTTTTCCTACCAATCTACCCCCCTAGGAGTATGCGCGTAGTGCTTTGGTTTTTGATGACGCGCTTTGGTTTTTGATGACTTCTAAATTTTTGCAACAAGTGCATGAGTTCTTTTGATTAATGTTGAGTCCATGGATTATACGCACCCTTTCACCCTTCCATTATTGCTAGCATCTCTTGTGCCGTGCAACTTTCGCCGGTACCATACACCCACCATATACCTTCCTCAAAACAGCCACCATACCTACCTATTATGGCATTTGCATAGCCATTCCGAGATATATTGCCATGCAACTTTCCACCGTTCCATTCATATGACATGCATTACTTTTGTCATATTGCTTTTTGCATGATCATGTAGTTGACATTGTATTTGTGGCAAGGCCACCTTCATAATTTTCATACATGTTACTCTTGATTCATTGCATATCCTGATACACCGCCGGAGGCATTCATATAGAGTCATATCTTGTTCTAGCTTTGAGTTGTAAATCCATAAAAGTGTGATGATCTTCATTATTAGAGCATTGTCCTAGTGAGGAAAGGATGATGAAGACTATGATTCCCCCACAAGTCGGGATAAGACTTCGGACTTTACAAAAAGAAAAACAAAAGAAGAGAAAAAGAGAAAGGCCAAAAAGAAAAAAAGGAAGGCCAAAGAAAAAAAAAGAGAAAGGAAAAAAAAGAGAAAAATAAAAAATAAAATGAGAGAAAAAGAGAGAAGGGACAATGCTACTATCTCTTTTTCCACACTTTTGCTTCAAAATAGCACCATGATCTTCATGATAGAGAGTCTCATATGTTGTCACTTTCATATACTAGTGGGAATTTTTCATTATAGAACTTGGCTTGTATATTCCAATCATGGGCTTCCACAAAATGCCCTAGGTCTTCGTGAGAAAGCAAGTTCGATGCACACCCACTAGTTTTCTTTGGTTGAGCTTTCATATATTTATAGCTCTAGTGCATCCATTGAATGGCAATCCCTACTCACTCACATTGATATCTATTAATGGGCATCTCCATAGCCTGTTGATACGCCTAGGTGATGTGAGACTATGTTCTCCTTTTTGTCTTCCTCACAACCACCATTCTATTCCACATACAATGTTATGTCCATGGCTCACGCTCATGTATTGCATGAAATTTGAAAGAGTTTGAGATTATTAAAGTATGAAACAATTTCTTGGCTCGTCGTCGGGGTTGTGCGTGATTAAATACTTTGCGTGATGAAGATAGAGCAATAGCCAAACTATATGATTTTGTAGGGATAACTTTCTTTGGCCATGTTATTTTGAGAATACATGATTACTTTGATTAGTATGCTTGAAGTGTTACTATTTCTTTTATCAATATGAACTTTTATTTTGAATCATTTGGATATGAACATTCATGCCACAATAAAGAGAAATTACATTGAGAATCATGCTAGGTAGCATTCCACATAAAAAATTCTGTTTTTATCATTTACCTACTCGAGGACAAGCAGGAATTTAGCTTGGGGATGCTTGATACGTCTCCAACGTATCTATAATTTTTTATTGTTCCATGCTATTATATTACCTGTTTTGAATGATTATGGGATTTATTATACACTTTTATATTACTTTTGGGACTAACCTATTAACCGGAAGCCCAGCCCATATTGCTGTTTTATTGCGTGTTTCAGTATTTCGAAGAAAAGGAATATCAAACGGAGTCCAAACGGAATGAAACCTTCAGCAATGTGATTTTTTGGAAGAATATCATCCTGGAGACGTGGAGTTCAAGTCAGAAGATACTCGAGGACTCCACAAGATAGGAGGGCGCCCCCCTGTAGGGTGCGCCCCCCTGTCTCGTGGGCCCCTCGAGCACCTCCCGACCGACTTCTTTCGCCTATATAGTCCCACGTACCCTAAAAACATCCACGGAGAAGATAGATCGGGAGTTCCGCCACCGCAAGCCTCCGTAACCACCAAAAACCTCTCGGGAGCCCTTCCCGGCACCCTGCCGGAGGGGGGATCCATCACCGGTGGCCATCTTCATCATCCCGGCGCTCCCCATGACGAGGATGGAGTAGTTCACCCTCGGGGCTGAGGGTATGTACCAGTAGCTATGTGTTTGATCTCTCTCTCTCGTGTTCTCTCTCGTGTTCCCTTTATGGCACGATCTTGATGTATCCCGAGCTTTGCTATTGTAGTTGGATCTTATGATGTTTCTCCCCCTCTACTCTCTTGTGATGAATTGAGTTTCCCCTTTGAAGTTATTTTATCAGATCGAGTCTTTTATGAGAACACTTGATATATGTCTTGCCGTGCTTATCTGTGGTGACAATGGGATATCATGTGCCTCTTGATGTATGTTTTGGTGACCAACTTGCATGTTCCGCCCATGAACCTATGCATAAGGGTTGGCACACGTTCTTGACTCTCCGGTAGAAACTTTGGGGCACTCTTTGAAGTACTTTGTGTTGGTTGAGATGATGAATATGAGATTGTGTGATGCATATCGTATATTCATGCCCACAGATACTTGAGGTGACAATGGAGTATCTAGGTGACATTAGGGTTTTGGTTGATTTGTGTCTTAAGGTGTTATTCTAGTACGAAGTCTTTTATAGATCGATCCAAAAGAATAACTTTGAGGTGGTTTCGTACCCTACCGTAATCTCTACATTTGTTCTCCGCTATTAGTGGCTTTGGAGTGACTCTTTGTTGCATGTTGAGGGATTGTTATATGATCTATCTATGTTATTACTGTTGAGAGAACTTACACTAGTGAAAGTATGAACCCTAGGCCTTGTTTCCTATCATTGCAATACCGTTTACGCTCACTTTTATCACTTGTTACCTTGCTGTTTTATAATTTCAGATTATAAATACCTTTATCTACTATCCATATTGCACTTGTATTACCATCTCTTCGCCGAACTAGTGCACCTATACAATTTACCATTGTATTGGGTGTGTTGGGTACA
Organism: Triticum aestivum; assembly: GCF_018294505.1. NCBI lineage: Eukaryota > Viridiplantae > Streptophyta > Magnoliopsida > Poales > Poaceae > Triticum > Triticum aestivum. The sequence continues at coordinate 44,202,966 of NC_057798.1, read as the reverse complement.
CAAGAGACTCTTTGTTATTTGGTTGCAGGGATGTTTGAGAGAGACCATCTTCATCCTAAGCCTCCTACGGATTGATAAACCTTCGGTCATCCACTTGAGGGAAATTTGCTACTGTCCTACAAACATGTGCACTTGCAGGCCCAACAACGTCTACAAGAAGAAGGTTGTGTAGTAGACATCAAGAGGCATGTAATTGTTGTCCTCCGAGTCATCGTTCACGGCCTGTTCATCAGGGCTGGCTCGCCCGTCTTCCCATTCCGCCTATTCGAAACATGGCTCGGCGGGGTCTTCGTTGTCTTCAGCATCGCCCGGAGTTCTATTCTCTTTTGTGTTGGTACCGCTATCTTTTCCATGGCGTGGTTTAGAGCTGCTTCTCAGGAGGGTTATCCTCGACTGGATCCTTTTTGTTATTGCCTTTGTCTACTTTGGGTGTATCCACCATGTATATATCATATGAGAAGGTGGCTGTCCAGCGCTTTGTGGGCGGTGGTTCCTGTTCTTCTCTAGCATCATCGTCCATACCGCTGATGTCCTCGGAATCAAAATCAAGCATGTCGGTCAGATCGTCGATAGTGGCTATCAAGTCGGTGGTGGGTGGGCAACGAAGCTCTTCATAGTCCGCTTCCCACTCAAGCTAGACATAGTTCGGCCAAGAATCTCCTGACAAGGAGAGGGACTTTAATGAGTTTAACACATCACCTAGGGGTGAGTGTTGGAAGATGTCCACGGAGCTAAACTCCAAGATCGGCGCCCAATCCGGTTCAATGGGCGTGGATACACGCGGTTCGGAGCCTATGGCCGGAGAAGAGTCCGAAGCTCCGGTGACAAAGGCCTCGCTAGAGGTTGGTCCTATGTTCGGCTCTAACGTCGTTGAGTCTGCGGCCTCCATGGCGGGGTTGAGCTTCCCGTCCTCGGATGGCGTGCTCTGCTCCGGATCTAGAGCTGAAGTGGTTACAGGTGCTATCCCCTGAGCACGGTCCAATGACAGATTTAGGTCATGTTCATCATGGCGGACGGGTGTAGCTGTCATGGGCTCGAATCCGTCGAAGATCAAGTCTCCGCGGATATAGGCGGTGTAGTTCAAGCTTCCAAACCCGACCTGATGGTCAGGGGCTTAGCTGTCGATCTGCTCCAGATGGCCAAGCGAGTTGGCCCGCAGTGCGAAGCCACCGAATACAAAAATCTGTCCGGGGAGAAAGATCTCACCCTGGACTACGCTGTTGTGGATGATTGAAGGAGACATCAAGCCGTATATGGTGACGACACAATGGAACTCTCAATGAAAGCACCAATCGGGGTCTCGGGTAGGGGGTCCCGAACTGTGCGTCTAAGACTAATGGTAACAGCAGGCGGGGGACATAATGTTTACCCAGGTTCGGGCCCTCTTGATGGAGGTAATACCCTACTTCCTGCTTGATTGATCTTGATGATATGAGTATTACAAGAGTTGATCTACCACGAGATCGTAGAGGCTAAACCCTAGAAGCTAGCCTATGATTATGATTATTGTTGTTGTCCTACTGAAAGGGCTAGTTATCGACTAGAGGGGGGTGAATAGGTGATTTTTATGAAAGTCTTCAAAACATGGGAGTTTCAAAGACAAACAATAAAAACAACACTATTCGAATGCAGCCGAAGGTAGACTACACTAGAAAACCCATAGTCAAGTATTCAATGAAGTGAAAGCACGAAGACTATTAGCAGTCAGATAGTAAGGATCATGATGGAAGATACTATGAAGCCAATCAGAACAGGTAGTCACACAGTGAAGTCAAACAGATAATGCAAGCAGGTAATGACTTCACGAAGACAAACTGTAAGTAGAGAGAAGTGAGAGATAGAACCAGTAGCTTCAGGAGGACATGGATTTGTTCGACCAGTTCCAGTTGCTGTGAAAACTGTACGTCTAGTTAGGGAGGCTGAGATTCAACTCAGAAGACCGTGTCTTCACCTTATTCCCCTTGAGCTAAGGACACCTAGTCCCCGCCCGATCACTCTGGTAAGTCTTCAAGGTAGACTTCCAAACCTTCACAGACTTCGTTCACTGGCAATCCACAACGGCTCTTGGATGCTCAGAATGCGACGCCTAGCCGGCTGGAGGATTCACAGTCCCCAAGTGTAACAAGTCTTCAGATCACGCGGACACAAAGACTTCAGTGATGCCAAACTCTCTTTGGTCTCTGGGTGGTTTGGGCTTTGTCCTCGCAAGGATTCTCTCTCAAAAGCTTTGAGGTGCATTGCTCTCAAAACGACAAAAAGCCGTGTACTAACTCTGAGCAGCCACCAATTTATGGTGTAGGGGTGGGCTATTTATAGCCACTGGGCAACCCGACCTGATTTGTCCGAAATGACCCTAGGTCACTAAGGAACTGACACGTGTCACAACGGTCACATTTCAAACACACGCGACAGCTTGACTTGGGCTACAAGTAAAGCTGACTTATCCGACTCTGGATAAGATTTCACTCATTGTATTCGCTCGAAGACATAGGATTTGCTTGACAATCACTTTAGTCATTCTGACTTTGTTCACTTGGACCCCACTTAACATTTGCTTGACTCAACAAAGAAGAAAAGGAAACAACGAAACAACTAAGTCTTCGCGCTCCATAGTCTTCACTCAATGTCTTCTCGTGTCATAGTCTTCAACTGAATAGCTTCACATACCACCATTGTCTTCAATGTCTTCACACATTTTTAGGGGTCATCTCCAGTAGGTAAACCGAATAAATGAGGGACTACTACCTGTGTTATCCTGCAATTCTCACAAACACATTAGTCCCTCAACAAGGTTTGTCATCAATACTCCAAAACCAACTAGGGGTGGCACTAGATGCACTTACAATCTCCCCCTTTTTGGTGATTGATGACAAACTGGTTGAAGTTTTCAACGGGGATAAAAGTATGTGAAATTGTAAAGGCATAAGATATTGTCTTCATAGGTGGCAAACAGGCTCCCCCTGAAGATGTGCATATAAATGTTTTGCATTGGAATGCAAATGCACATGGCAGGGTACTTGTGGAGATCCTCCTCACCATATGAAAACAATACATCATGCATGAATAGATATACAAGAATGATGACATGCATAATGAAAAATGGACGTCTGCGAAATGACTTCATGCGGGATTTATCTGTCACATCCCTAGTTCTGGTATGACCTAGGCTAGTTAGTCATTTTTGCATGATGTTGAAATTCCATTTAAATTTGAAATGAGGATTTGTGAAACCCTCAGAATCATCTCTGAAAATGACCCAAATAAAAAAATTGTTCCAAAAAGGTCCAAGAAAATGCTCATGTTGCTCTCTGAAAATATGGGACAGAGATAAAAATCAAACCAATATTTTTAGGACCTCATAAGTATTTATTTTGGGCATTTGGAATTAATGCAGTAATTATTTGCTTTGGATATATATTGTTATATATATATAATATTGTCCAAAAATTATGCCATTTATAAAGGAGCTCTGGAATAATATAACTAGCTTCCATAAAAATTGGCATAAGAAAATAAAATGGTTTAGTATTTTTATTAAACCAAACTAATGTTAGAAAAATAGAAAAGAAATAAAAGAGGAAAACCCTACCTGGACTTACCTGCAGCCCTGTGCAGCCCAGCGGCCTAGCAGGCCGGCCTAGCCAGCAGGCGGCCCAGCCCGCCTCCTCCTCTGTCGTCTTCTCCCCCTCGCCAAGCAGCTGCGTGCCCGCGCCACAGCCGGCCGCGGTTTATCTCTGTCCCATATTTTCAGAGAGCAACATGAGCATTTTCTTGGACCTTTTTGGAACAATTTTTTTATTTGGGTCATTTTCAGAGATGATTCTGAGGGTTTCACAAATCCTCATTTCAAATTTAAATGGAATTTAAACATGATGCACAAATGACTAACTAGCCTAGGTCATACCAGAACTAGGGATGTGACATTATCATCGCACATGCCGAATTTATCGTCGCATCACAGAATAGCAGAAAAAGTAGCAGACGACCATCAAGTTTAAGTGTTACAACTCAAAGAACCAAGTGTATAACAAAAAGAGTTGTAAACACTAGGCAAAAGTATAGCAACCACCCTTATAGACCCGCTTGAAGACTATCAACATATGCTTCTCCCCCTTTTGTTAGTAAGGAACAAAAAGGTTTGAAGACATAGTCGCTACTCGTTCCCATGAGGAGTAGGTGAAGCAGCAGGGTCGTTGGCGAATTGAAAGTTGCGCTTGAACAGATGGTCTTCACGGCACCACAACAGAGAAGAAGGGTCAGCGTTCTATGGCTGCAGTCCGCGAACCATGCACGAATAGAATTCTCGTTGAATGGCTTCAGAGCGGGACTGGGGTTGAAGATTTTTGTATACAATATCTCCCTAGGGCTGCTTGATGGCATTCTTCTCAGCATACTCAACTGTGACGAACCGGTACTTGAACCATTACTTTGCCCAATATCTTCAAATCCATTAGATTCGATTCTTGCGTCCTCCATAGGTTTCCTCTAGATCTGTTTTGTATAGCTCGTGCAAATCTGGAGGCATATCCTTGGAGGTGTTCCCACGGTGTTGTCTGCCACCCTTTCTTGCTGACTTCTCAGCGGCCATGAAGCTTAACCTGAAAGTCTTCAATACTTGCAAAGGCTTCCGACGGCTGGTCAGACAAGAACTGGCTTCAAGAGAATTGATGTGACTCTATAAGAATTCTGCAAACGAATGCAGACTATGAGAACCAAGGGATTCTCCCACGGACATGTTCTGATTGGCTTCATACTATCTTCCATCCTGATCCTTACTACCTAGTTGCTAATAGTCTTCGTGCTCCATAGTCTTCACTCAATGTCTTCTTGTGTCATAGTATTCAACGTGAATAGCTTCACAGACCACCATTGTCTTCAATGTCTTCACACATTTTTAGGGGTCATCTCCGGTAGGTAAACCGAATCAATGAGGGACTACCACCTGTGTTATCCTGTAGTTCTCACAAACACATTAGGCCCTCAACCAGGTTTGTCGTCAATACTCCAAAACCAACTAGGGGTGGAACTAGATGCACTTACACCTACGGACTAAACCCTCCGGTTTATATAGACTCCGGAGGGGGCTAGGGTTACACAGAGTCGGTTTACAGAGAAAGGAATCTTCATATCCGAATCACCAAGCTTGCCTTCCACGCAAAGGAGAGTCCCATCCGGACACGGGACGAAGTCTTCTATATTGCATCTCCATAGCCCAATAGTCCAGCATACGCATATAGTCCGGCTGTCCGAGGACCCCTTAATCCAGGACTCCCTCACCCACCTTTTCCAACGCCCAAATGGACTTGGAGGGCAAGAAACCAGCCCCCTCCACTCCTATATAGTGGGGAGGCGCATGGGAGCTTAAACACCTTGCCCCTGGCGCAGCCCTCCCCCTCTCCAACTCCACCTCCTCCTCAGTAGTGCTTGGCGAAGCCCTACCAGAGAACTGCAAGCTCCACCACCACGCCGTCGTGCTGCTGGAGCTCTCCCTCAACTTCTCCTCTCCCCTTGCTATATCAAGAAGGAGGAGACGTCCCCGGACTGTACGTGTGTTGAACGCAGAGGCGCCGTCCGTTCGGCGTTAGATCAGATCTTCCGCGATTTGAATCGCCGCGAGTACGACTCCCTCATCCACGTTCTAGTGACGCTTCCTCTTAGCGACCCTCAAAGGTATGAAGTTGCTCATCCTCTCCCTCTCTTGTTGCTAGAATCTCTATAGATTGATCTTGGTGATGCATAGAAAATTTTGAATTATTGCTACGTTCCACAACAGTGGCATCAGAGCTAGGTCTATGCGTACATTCTATGCACGAGTAGAACACAAGTAGTTGTGGGCGTTGGTTTGTTCAATTTGCTTACCGTTACTAGTCATATCTTAATTCGGCGGCATTGTGGGATGAAGCGGCCCGGACCGACCTTACACGTACGCTTATGTGAGACAGGTTCCACCGACTGACATGCACTAGTTGCATAAGGTGGCTAGCGGGTGTCTGCCTCTCCAACTTTAGTCGGATCGGATTCGATGAAGAGGGTCCCTATGAAGGGTAAATAGAAATTGGCATATCATCGTTGTGGCTTTTGCGTAGGTAAGAAATGTTCTTGCTAGAAACCCATAGCAGCCATGTAAAACATGCAACAACAATTAGAGGACGTCTAACTTGTTTTTGCAGGGTATGCTATGTGATGTGATATGGCAAAAAGGATGTGATGAATCATATATGTGATGTATGAGATTGATCATGTTCTTGTAATAGGAATCACGACTTGCATGTCGCTGAGTATGACAACCGGCAGGAGCCATAGGAGTTGTCTTAATTTATTGTATGACCTGCGTGCCAATGATAACGCCATGTAATAACTTTACTTTATTGCTAACCGTTAGCCATAGTAGTAGAAGTAATAGTTGGCGAGACAACTTCATGAAGACACGATGATGGGTATCATGATGATGGAGATCATGGTGTCATGCCGGTGATGAAGGTGATCATGCCGCGCCTCAAAGATGAAGATCAAAAGCGCAAAATGGTATTGGCCATATCATGTCACTTTATGATTTGCATGTGATGATTGTCATGTTTACATCTTATTTGCTTAGAACGACGATAGCATAAATAAGATGATCCCTCACTAAAATTTCAAGAAAGTGGTCCCCCTAACTATGCACCATTGCGAAAGTTCGTTGTTTCGAAGCACCACGTGATGATCGGGTGTGATAGATTCTAACGTTCACATACAACGGGTGTAAGCCAGATTTACACACGCGAAACACTTAGATTAAGTTGACGAGCCTAGCATGTACAGACATGGCCTCGGAACACAAGAGAGCGAAAGGTCGAACATGGGTCGTATAGTTGATATGATCAACATGAAGATGTTCACCGATGATGACTAGTCCGTCTCAAGTGATGATCGAACACGGCCTAGTTGACTCGGATCAAGTATCACTTAGATGACTGATACATCTCCGTCATATCTATAATTTTTGATTGTTACATGCCAATATTCCACAACTTTCATATACTTTTGGCAACTTTTTATACTATTTTTGGGACTAACATATTGATCCAGTGCCTAGTGCCAGTTCCTATTTGTTGCATGTTTTATGTTTCGTAGAAAACCAATATCAAAGAGAGTCCAAACGGGATAAAAACGAACGGAGAATTATTTTGAAATATTTGGGATTTTCCGGAGGAAGAATCAACGAGAAAAGGTGTCCGAGGTGGCCACGAGATAGGGGGGCGCGCCCCAGGGAGGCAGGCGCGCCCTGGGCTCTCATGGGCCACCCGTGAGGAGGTTGATGCCCTTCTTTTGCCGCAAGAAAGCTAATTTTATGAGAAAAATCTGGGCGAAAGATTCACCCCAATCGGAGTTACGGATCTCCGGATATTTAAGAAACGGTGAAGGGGTAGAATCTGAGAACGCAGAAACAGAGAGATAGATCCAATCTCGGAAGGGCTCTCGCCCCTCCCAAGCCATGGGAGCCAAGGACCAGAGGGGAAGCCCTTCTCCCATCTAGGGAGGAGGTCAAGGAAGAATAATAAGAAGGGGGCCTCTCTCCCCCTTGCTTCCGGTGCCGTCGAAGCGCTGCCGGGGGCCATCATCATCACCGCGATCTTCACCAACACTGTCGTCATCTTCACCAACATCTCCATCAGCTTCCCCCTTCTATATCCAGCGGTCCACTCTCCCGCAACCCGTTGTACCCTCTACTTGAAATGGTGATTTATGCTTCATATTATTATCCAATGATGTGTTGCCATCCTATGATGTCTGAGTAGATTTCCGTTGTCCTATTGGTGATTGATGAATTGCTATGATTGGTTTGAGTTGCATGTTTTATTATTGGTGTTGTCCTATGGTGCCCTCCATGTCGCGCAAGCGTGAGGGATTCCCGTTGTAGGGTGTTGCAATGCGTTCATGATTCGCTTATAGTGGGTTGCGTGAGTGACTGAAACACAAACCCGAGTAAGTAGGTTGTTGCGCATGGGATAAAAGAGGACTTGATGCTTTAATGCTATGGTTGAGCTTTACCTTAATGAATCTTTAGTAGTTGCAGACGCTTGCTAGAGTTCCAATCATAAGTGCATATGATCCAAGAAGAGAAAGTATGTTAGCTTATGCCTCTCCCTCAAATAGAATTGCAATAGTGATTACCGGTCTAGTAACATAGTCAATTGCTTACGGACAATTCCACAACTCCTACCACCACTTTTCCACACTCGCTATATTTACTTTCTTGCATCTTTATTTAAACAGCCCTTAGTTTATGTTTACGTGCTCTTTATTATCTTGCAAACCTTTCCTATCACTCCTACAAAGTACTTCTAATTTCATACTTGTTCTAGGTAAAGCGAATGTCAAGCGTGCGTAGAGTTGTATCGGTGGTCGATAGAACTTGAGGGAATATTTATTCTACCTTTAGCTCCTCGTTGGGTTCGACACTCTTACTTATCAAAAACTGTTGCGATCCCCTACACCTGTGGGTTATCAATGACTAGAGGGATGTCTACCTAAGTGGGAGTTCATTAATTAATCAGATGAAATTAATTATCATGACCATAGTCAAAAGGTCTTTGCAAATTATGTCATAGCTCACGTTTTGGTTCTACTGTTTTAGATATGCTCCTAGAGAAAATTTAGTTGAGAGTTGACAATAGCAATTATGCGGACTGGGTCCGTAAACTAAGGATTGTCCTCATTGCTGCGCAGAACGATTATGTCCTTAATGCACCGCTCGGTGTGCTGAACCTCGAGCATCGTTTGTGGATGTTGCGAACATCTAACATACATGTTTTGATGACTACGTGATAGTTCAGTGCATAATGCTAAACGGTTTAGAATTGAGGCGCCAAAGACGTTTTTTAAAATATCGCAGAACATATGAGATGTTCCGAGGACTGAAATTGGGATTTCAGGCTAGTGCCCACGTCAAGAGGTATGAGACCTCTGACGAATTTCTTAGCCTACAAACTAAGGGAGAAAAGCTCAAATTGTTGAGCATGTGCTCAGATTGTCTGAGTACTACAATCACTTGAATCGAGTGGGAGTTGATCTTCCAGATGAGATAGTGATGGTTCTCCAAAGTCACTGCCACCAAGCTACTAGAGCTTCGTGATGAACTATGACATATCAGGGATAGATATGATGATCCTTGAGCTATTCGCGACGTTTGACACCGCAAAAGTAGAAATCAAGTAGGAGCATCAATTGTTGATGGTTAGTAAAACCACTAGTTTCAGGAAGGGCAAGGGCAAGAAGGGATACTTCATGAAACGGCAAATCGGTTGCTGCTCTAGTGAAGAAACCCAAGGTAGAACCCAAACCCGAGACTAAGTGCTTCTGTAATGAGGGGAACGGTCACTGAAGCAGAACTACCCTAGATACTTGGTAGATGAGAAGGCTGGTAAGGTCGACAGAAGTATATTGGATATACATTATATTAATGTGTACTTTACTAGTACTCCTAGTATCACCAGTGTATTAGATACCGGTTTGGTTGCTAAGTGTTGGTAACTCGAAATAAAAGCTACGGAATAAACGGAGACTAGATAAAGGTGAGATGACGATGTGTGTTGGAAGTGCTCCCTCTACCATCGGGATTGGTGTTAAACCTAAATAATTGTTATTTGGTGTTTGTGTTGAGCATAGACATTTTTGGATTATGTTTATCGCAATACAGTTATTCATTTAAGGAGAATAATGGTTACTCTGTTTATTTGAATAATACCTTCAATGGTCTTGCACCTGAAATGAATGGTTTATTGAATCTCGATCGTAGTGATACACATGTTCATGCCAAAAGATAGTAATGATAGTATCACCTACTTGTGGCACTGCCATTTGAGTCATATTGGTATAAAACGCATGAAGAAGCTCTATGTTGATGGATCTTTAGACTCACTCATTTCCTTTTGAAAGTTTGAGACATGCGAACCATGTCTATTGGTATATACGCATGAAGAAACTCCATGCAGATGGATCGTTTGGACTCACTTGATTTTGAATCACTTCAGATATGCAAATCATAACACATGGACAAGATGACTGAAAGGCCTGATTTTCAGTGAGATGGAACAAGAAAGCAACTCGTTGGATGTAATACATTTTTGATGTGTGCACTGAGTGCTGAGGCACGCAGTGGATATCGTTATGCTCTTACTTCATAGATGATTTGAGTAGATGCTGAGTATATTTACTTGATGAAACACAAGTCTGAATTATTGAAAGGTTCAAGTAATTTCAGACTGAAGTTGAAGATCTTCATGACAAGACGATAAAATGTCTATGATATGATCATAGAGATGAATATTTGAGTTGAGATTTTGTTAAACAATTAAGACATTGTGGAAATTGTTTCACAACTAATACCGCCTGGAACACCATAGTGTGATGGTGTGTCCGAACATCATAAATGCACCCTATTGGATATGGTGCATACCATGATGTCTCTTATCAAATTACTACTATCGTTTATGGGTTAGGCATTAGAGACAACTGCATTCATTTTAAATAGGGCACCACGTAATTCCGTTGAGATGACAACGTATGAACTATGGTTTAGAGAAACCTAAGCTGTCTTTTCTTAAAGTTTGGGACTGCGACGCTTATGCCTGATAAGCTCGAATCCAAAGCGGACAAATGCATCTTCATAGGACACCCAAAATAGTTGGGTATACCTCCTAATTCAGATCCAGAAGCAAAAGTGATTTTTTCTAGAAACGGGTCCTTTCTCGAGGAAAAGTTTCTCTCGAAAGAATTGAGTGGGTGGATGGTGGAGATTTGATGAGGTTATTGAACCGTCACTTCAACTAGTGTGTAGGAGGGCACATGAAGTTGTTCCTGTGGCGCCTACACCAATTGAAGTGCAAGCTAATGATAGTGATCATGAAACTTTGGATCAAGTCACTACCAAACCTCGTAAGTCGGCAAGGATGCATACTACTTTAGAGTGGTACGTAAACCTGTCTTGGAGGTCATGTTGTTAGACAAAAATGAACCTACGAGCTGTGGAGAAGTGATGGTGGGCCAGGATTCCGATGAATGGCTTGAGGCCATAAAATCTGAGGGAGGATCCATTTATGAAAACAAAGTATAGACTTTGGAAGAACTACTTGATGGTCGTAAGGCTGTTGGGTGCAGATGGATTTTAAAAGGAAGGCGGACAATGATGGTAAATGTCACCATTAAGAAAGCTCGACTTGTCGCTAAGATTTTCCGACAAGTTCAAGGAGTTGACTACGATGAGACTATCTCAATCGTGGCGATGCTAAGAGTCTGTTGGAATTATATTAGCAGTTATTGCATTATTTATGAAATCTTGAATATAGGATGTCACAAACATTGTTTCCACGACAATTTTCTTGAGGAAAGGTTGTATGTGATACGACTAGAAGGTTTTGTCAATCCTAAAAGATGCTAACAAGTATGCAAAGGTCCAGCAATCCTTCGAAGGACTGTAGTAAGCATCTCGGAGTTGGAATATACGCTTTCATGAGATGATCAAAGATTTTGGGTTTATACAAAGTTTATGAGAAACTTGTATTTCCAAAGAAGTGAGTGGGAGCACTATAGAATTTCTGATGAGTATATGTTGTTGACATATTGTTGATCAAAAATTATGTAGAATTTCTGGAAAGCATATAGGGTTATTTGAAAAGTGTTTTTCAATGGAAAACCTGGATTAAGCTACTCGAACATTGAGCATCTAGAGCTATAAGGATAGATCAAAAAATGCTTAATAGTACTTTCAAATGAATACATACCATGACAAGATTTTGAAGGAGTTCAAAATAGATCGGCAAAGAAGGAGTTCTTAGCTGTGTTATAAGGTATGAGTATTGAGTAAGACTCAAGACCTGACCACGGCAGAAGAGAGAGAAAGGACGAAGGTCGTCCCCTATGCTTTAGATGTAGGCTCTACTGCATGCTATTCTATGTACCGCACCTGAAGTGTGCCTTGCCATGAGTCAGTAAAAGGGTACAAGAGTGATCCATGAATGGATCACAGGACAACGGTCAAAGTTATCCTTAGTAACTAGTGGGCTAAGGAATTTTCTTGATTATGGAGGTGGTAAAAGAGTTCGTCGTAAAGGGTTACGTCGATGCAAACTTTGACACTAATCTGGATGACTCTGAGTAGTAAACCAGATTCACATAGTAGAGCAGTTATTTGGAATAGCTTCAAATAGCACGTGGTAGTTGCATCTACAAGATGACATAGAGATTTGTAAAGCACACTCGATTTGAAAGGTTCAGACCCGTTGACTGATAACCTCTCTCACAAGCGAGATACGATCAAACCCCATGGGTGTTGGATTCATTACAATCACATAGTGATGTGAACTAGATTATTGGCTCTAGTGCAAGTGGGAGACTGTTAGAAATATGCCCTAGAGGCAATAATAAAATGGTTATTATTGCATTTCCTTGTTCATGATAATTGTCTATTGTTCATGCTATAATTGTATTAACTTGAAACCATAATACATGTGTGAATACATAGACCACAACATGTCCCTAGTGAGCCTCTAGTTGACTTGCTCGTTGATCAATAGATGGTTATGGTTTCCTGACCATGGACATTAGATGTCATTGATAACATGATCACATCATTAGGAGAATGATGTGATGGACAAGACCCAATCCTAAGCATAGCACAAGATCGTGTAGTTCGTTTGCTAAAAGCTTTTCTAATGTCAAGTATCATTTCCTAACCATGAGATTGTGCAACTCCCGGATACCGTAGGAATGCTTTGGGTGTACCAAACATCATAACATAACTGGGTGGCTATAAAGGTACACTACAGGTATCTCCGAAAGTGTCTGTTGGATTGGCACGAATCGAGACTGGGATTTTTCACCCCGTATGACGGAGATGTATCTCTGGGCCCACTCGGTAATGCATCATCATAATGAGCTCAATGTGACTAAGTAGTTAGTCGCGAGATCATGCATTACGGAACGAGTAAAGTGACTTGCCGGTAACGAGATTGAAAGAGGTATTGGGATACCGATGATCGAATCTCGGGCAAGTAACATACTGATTGACAAAGGGATTTGTATACGGGATTGATTGAATCCCCGACATCATGGTTCATCCAATGAGATCACCGTGGAACATGTGGGAGCCAACATGGGTATCCAGATCCTGTTGTTGGTTATTAGACAGAGAGCTGTCTCGGTCTTGTTTGCATGATTCTCGAACCCATAGGGTCTACACACTTAAGGTTCGGTGACGCTAGAGTTGTTATGGAAATTAGTGTGCAGTTACCGAATGTTGTTCGGATTCCCGGATGAGATCCCGGGCGTCAGGAGGAGTTCCGGAATGGTCTGGAGGTAAAGATTTATACATGGGAAGTCCTATTTTGGCCACCAGAAAATGTTTGAGATTTTTCGGTATTGTATCAGGAAGGTTCTAGAAGGTTCTGGAGTGGGGCCCACCTGCATGGGGGTACCCACATGAACGTGGCTAGTGGGGGAAAGGCCCCACACCCCTGGTCAAGGCGCAACAAGATTCCCCCTTAGAAGGAATAATATCATATCCCGAAGGGATAAGATCAAGATCCCAAAAAAGGGGGGATAACAATCGGTGGGAAAGGGAAATTATGGGATTTCTTTCCTCCCACCTTTGCCAACGCCCCAATGGACTTGGAGGGCAAGAAAACAGCACCCTCCACCCCTATATATAGTGGGGAGGTGCATGGGAGCTTAAACACCTTGCCCGCGGCGTAGCCCTCCTCCTCTCCAACTCCACCTCCTCCTCAGTAGTGCTTGGCGAAGCCCTGTTGGAGAACTGCAAGCTCCACCACCACGCCGTCGTGCTGCCTGAGCTCTCCCTAAACTTCTCCTCTCCCCTTGCTGGATCAAGAAGGAGGAGACGTCCCCGGGCTGTACGTGTGTTTAACGCGGAGGCGCCGTCCGTTCGGCGTTAGATCGGATCTTCCACGATTTAAATCGCCGCGAGTATGACTGATTCATCAGCGTTCTAGTGACGCTTCCGCTTAGCGATCTTCAAAGGTATGAAGATGCTCATCCTCTCCCTATCTTGTTGCTAGAATCTTCATAGATTGATTTTGGTGATGCATAGAAAATTTTGAATTATTGCTACGTTCCTCAACAGTTTCATCATCTCTATCTAAACCATGATGTAGAACAAAAGAGCGATCAGCATGAGCAAGGGCACGACTATGTAGTACCAGCGGTCGCGCACCTGCTCATGCTGGAGTGTCCACCTAGAGTAACTACTTTCCGCTTCGGCTCTGGTGTCGAACCCTATGTGGCTAGCACCCGGGTACCTGTGCACTTGGGCCTGAGTGGCTGGCCAGTGGTCGTAAACTCCTGGAACCCTCCCAACGTACACGTCGTAGTAGTCCTTAGCCATCTTTGATCTATGTACCTACATCATGAGTTGATGAATTGAACGATAATATGCAACATAATGTACTTAAGAAAACAAAGAGGCATGATTTGCAAAATAAAAGCAACCAATGGTAAACATAAATGATGAAGTTCCTCATACCCAAACTAATTAACTGGAGCGATCTACACTAGTTCAGGACCATGGTTTAGTTACATCACATAGTTTTGCCGTGCATAAATTCAAACTTTTGCCATAGAAAGAAAGTAGTGACACATTGTCATAGACAATCAGTCCTCCATGTCGGCGGTCCAATCTTCATAGTCAAGAGGAAGCACCCGAGCTTCCTGAAAGGCTTCAGTTCCAGACGTTGAGCGACTAGCAGTGCTCGGACATCAACCCGCGGGATTGACCCATGGTAGAACATCCCTGTTGGTTCAAGGACCTGCTTCATGATCACTTCGGCAAGTTCACAATGTACATGATAAAACTTAGCTCAGGTTCGATGATCCGGTGTCTTTCCTATGCTTGTGGCCCCGCTGACAATCTCAGCATCTTCGGTAGTAGCTGACATGCGAAGGTGTTGATTATCCCTTCTGTACTCGATCAGGTGATGCATGAGCTAGAATCCATCAGCCCTACTGGTGTGCGGTTGCTGGATGCAGCAGAAGTCAGTCTTATGGCGGAAAGCCAACCCATTCTTCCTGTGCCTTTTCACCTTGATATATCCACCAGACAGGTTGAAGTTTAACAGGGCACTGTCGGGAACACTCTTTATGTGTGTGTAATCTTTTTTCTTGAGGTTCTTTGACGAGTCCAAGTACACAGCATGGGAGTATTCCGGGTACAGAACAATGAGGACAGCGCCACCCCGCTGCGCAAATTAAGTAAACATCAAATTTGCCTCCATGCTTGCAAAGGAATGATTAACACATACGAAAGGATATGCGCGGATGAATTACTAGGGATGATAGGCAGGAGAACCGCTTCCTTGTCCTTATTAGCGATCATGAATTCGCCGAGGTACTTGCTCGCATAGTCAAGGTGCTCTTTGCAAACTGCCAAGAAGCTCTCGTGGATATAGTACGGGTCCGCGACGCAGATATATTTTATGTTCCCAATTTTGATGAAGTAGTTGAAATACAGCACATACATGCGGATGAACTGGAAATCCAGCTTGGTCATGTGGAACATGTCGTAGATGTAGCCAAATCACAGGATGAACTGATTCACGGGCTAGGTCTCGATGTACAACTTCCCACCCGACACCTGAGCCTTGGAAACCGGTATCCTGGTTCTTTCACGATCAGAAGGCTTTTCTCTCTGGCCAGCACATCTTCATGGAGTCTCTTTAGATCATCGTTTAGTATGTGCTCTAGCGCTTTGGCAGGTAGGATCAGCTCGCCAGCGACATGGAAGCGCATCTTACCTAGGTATTCTGTCTACCACCCGGGGCTTCAGAGGCGGCTGGCTGCTTGAAGCACCTCCGACACCTTTAGGGCCTTTCTTGTTCGATCTCCTCCTTTGCTTCTTGGTGGGTGGCGGTAGCGAGCCCACCATACCTTCCCTCACAACCAACCCTAGTGTCATCGGGCTAATTAGTGGACGGCTCTCGGGGGGTTGCTGGGTACAGGAGGCATTTGGAGGCGTCTCCTGCGAGGATCGCTTGAAGAGAGACTTTTGCATTCCGCCTTAGGACGTTCCGGCTCCAGCAAATCAGGCAGCATCAAGTCATCATCTCCACACTCATAGCCTGAGTCTTCTTCGTCCTGAGCCATCAATCCTCCATCATCATAGGTGGTATTGAAATACTTGTCTGGGTCATCATCATCATCCTCCATGTCATCATCAGCATTTGCTTCTTCGACGGCGGGGCTGACATGATCTAGCACTAATGAAGGCTCTCCCTCGCGTCGTACGCTACCACCCACCACGACAGGTGCAGGTAATTTGGTAGGTGGGGTGGTGTTCATACCTTCTCGAGAAGGTGGCATTGGCATGATACTGGGCGCCTCGGGACGAAGAAGAGACTTCGGCCAAGGCAAGAACCAGCTCTTGCATGCGTCAATCATCTTAGGGGTCTCATCATCTTCGATTGGTACTGGAGGAGGTAAATCCTTGAAGCCCGCTAAGACACGGGGCACGTTAAACTTCAAGACGCCATCGGGCATCTCTCGGTTGTGGAACATGTGGTCCTTCGGCTTCATGATCGTTGCCTTTCCCACAGCCACCTTCTGGCGCTTGATGTCGTAGAGTAGGGTGCACGGGGTGTCATCAGCCTATGAAGGAGACATGTCTGCGACGTCAAACATCTGAAAGGCAACTTAAATGAAAGACTATAGACATGCTGGTGAAAAAGGGTATGACGCATAATTACCGAGAGGGCGTCGAGTTTAGCCAGCGACGAAGGCCTGCCAAGCATGCCAGAGACGGAGGTCGGGCTGCTATGAATAGGAACGGGACCTTTTGCGGTTGCTTGGGCATGTGTTGGTGTCGTGGTGTTCGCCGAATTGCTCCGACAAAGCTGGGAAGGGGAAAGTCCTTCGGTCGTGCATTTGGATTGCTCTTTGACCAATCGAAAATTGCTGGAAGCAACTCTTCTTTGGTATCAGCTTTGGTCTTATTGACCGTAGTCGCGACCTTCTCATCAATGCTCTGCTGAGTGACGACCAACGGTCTCTTCCTTCTTTCCTCTGGCTCCTCGTGGTAGCACGTCTTCCACGAGGCGCCATCTCCGACGCCGTGCACACATACATAGGAGGGCGGCTTGTCCATCGGAACTTTTTTAGTATGTTCAGGTCCCGATTGAATGGGATGTCCCACTTGGGCCTCGCTAACGACTGTGACGACTCGCCGCCTTCGACTGCCTTTTGGTACTACTCTTTCTGCAAAAGGAACGTGGATGGTTTACTAAGTGACAAAACTTACAGTCGAATTGATTGGAAGCTAATATGATAATGTGGTACTATAACAATTACCAGAAGTCTCATGAACTCCCTCGTGTTCGGGTTCGTGTAAAAGATCTTTCTGACTTTGTCCTACTTACACCGGGCCCTGATCCAGTCATGCTCCAGTGGGTCGGTGAATTCCGCCAAGGGGTCTGGGATTCCGAGACTTTCACGTTCGGCGTCCTCCTTGGCCCATATGTGCCTCTTTCCCCCATAACCACGGCTTTTGAGGCAGTGGGGAGGCTTGTTCCTACCCTGGAGCGCCTTCATTTTCTCCGACCTTGCCTTGACTTCTTCTTTGCCGCAATTCTCCTTGAATTTTGCAAAGTCCTCACTGAGGGAGTCCTTGATTAAGGGGTCCTCAGACGGCCGGACTATGTAGCGTGGGCCGGACTGATGGGCTGTGAAGATACAAGACCGAAGACTCTCTCCCGTGTCCGGATGGGACTCTCCTTGGCGTGAAAGGCAAGCTTTGCGACTGTATATGAAGATTCATTTCTCTGTAACCGACTTTGTACAACCCTAGTCCCCTCCGGTATCTATATAAACTGGAGGGCGTAGTCTGTAGAGGCAATCATAATCATATAGGCTAGACTTCTAGGGTTTTAGCCATTACAATCTCGTGGTAGATGAACTCTTGTAGTACTCATATTCATCAAGATCAATCAAGCAGGAAGTAGGGTATTACCTCCATAGAGAGGGCCCGAACCTGGGTAAACATCGTGTCCCCGGCCTCCTGTTACCATCAACCTTAGACACACAGTTCGGGACCCCCTACCCGAGACCGCCGGTTTTGACACCGACATTGGTGCTTTCATTGAGAGTTCCGCTGCGTCATCACCAAAAGGTTTGATGGCTCGGTCAATCATCTACAAAATACAGTCCAGTGGAAGGTTTTCCTCCCCAGACAGATCTTTGTATTCGGCGGCTTCACATTGCGGTCCAACTCGCTTGGCCATCTATAGCAGATCGATAGCTACACCCCTGGCCATTAGGTCAGGTTTGGAAGCTTGAATTACATTACCAATATCCGCGGAGACTTGATCTTTGACGGATTCGAGCCCATGACAGCCACTCCCTACCACCACGATGAACATGACCTAAATCTGTCATCGGACCGTGCCCAGGAGATAGCGCCTGTAACTGCTGTAGCCCTGGATCTGGAGCAAATTGCATCGTCCAAGGACGGGAAGCTCAACCCTGCCGCGGAAGCCGCAGATTCAGCGACATTAGAGCCGCACACATATCTGACCTCGAGTGGGGCCTGTGTCACCGGAACCTCAGATTTGTCTCCAGCCATAGGTTCCGAACCACATGCATCCGCGCCCATCGAACCTGATCGGGCGCCGATTGTTGAATTCAACTCCACAGACATCTCCGACACTCACCTTTAGGCGATGTGCTAAACTCATTAAAAGCCCTCTCCTTATCAGGGGACTCTCAACCGAACTATATTCGGTTTGGATTGAAGGCTGATGACGGAGAATTCCGCTTCCCACCCACCACCCACTTCATAGCCACCGTCGAAGAATTAATCAACATGCTCGATTACGGCTTCGAAGACATCGACGGTATGGACGACGATGCCGGAGAGGAGCAGGCACAAAAACCACCGCTTATAGGGCACTGCACAACCACCTCCTCGTATGACGTATACATGGTGGACACACACAAAGAGAACAACAGTGACAATGAAAAGGATCCAGTCGAGGATAAGCCTCCTGAGATACAGCCGAAGCGCCGACATCAGCGACGCTGCTCTAAGCCACGCCGCGGAAATGACAGCAATACCGGCACAGGAGCAAACAATACTCTCGACAATGCCGAAGACAATGAAGACCCCGTTAAGCCAATCTCTGTACAGGACAACGGGAAGATGGGCGAGTTAGCCCTGATGAATAGGCCATGAACGAAGACTCAGAGGATAGTAACTAACTTCCGCTCTCCGAGGACGAGGTGAGCCTCGACAATGAGGATTTTATCATGCCTGAGGAACCTCTCGGGCAGGAGCGCTTTAAGCGCCAGCTAATAGCCACTGCAAGGAGCCTGAAAGAGAAGCAGCAGCAGCTTCAAGCTGATCAAGATCTGATCAATGACAGATGGACTAATGTCCTGGCAACTGAGGAATATGGCCTCGAGCGCCCAACCAAAGGTTACCCAAAACGCAAACTGTTACCCCAATTCGATGATGAGGCACTGGAGCCCTTCCTACCAACGCGTAATGCGGCTGACCAACCACCACATGGCCGGGACAAAGCGGCAACTCAAGTCGAACACCAGCCCGCACTACCTCGCCGTAGAAACAGAGATACAACAGCTCGGGGATACACATATGACCTACGTCATGTCACACCCTAGCTAGTTCATGCATTAAAGTGTTGCATCATGTTTACTCTTTTATCAGAAACTTGAAATGGGGATGGCAGAACCCCCAGCCCCCTCTGAAACAACTAGGGTTTACTAAAAATATTTTCAATGAACCTGAAATGCCCTTCTAAAATGTCCATCATTTTTGTTTAGGTTCAGAACCTCTACCAAAAGTGATGCACAGTTTTCTAGGTCATCCTAAGGTCTTTGAATTAAATCATAACTATTTGAGTTTGGGCATTTAAATTATATAAATTATTTTAAATGTTCAAATCTTACCAAACAAAATGTTCCATGCTGTATATATTCCAGCTAGTGGCCATGAGCAGTTTGGTAAATTTAGGAGTTGTATAAGTATTTTTAATAAGCCCACAAATTTACAGAATATATAAAAAACAGAAATAAGGAGAAAACCTTACCTGGCGCCACCCAAAGGCCCACCTGCCGGCCCAGCCCAGCCACCGCTCCAGCGAGCTGCTTGGCTTGGCCAGGCAGGCAGGCAGGTGCCCGACGGCGGCCGCAGCGTGCGCCACGCAGCTGGCCGTCGCCCTGCTTCACCTCCTCGCCTCGCTGCTGGCTTGGATGAACTCCACGTCGAGCCGTGAACCCCCAGGACACCTCCATTCTCCCCCAACTCCTCTCCTTCGCTCTCCCACGCCATGGCCGACGCCATCGCCGCCACCCCCTCGCCGTAGTCGCGCTCTCCGTCAACCCCACGCCGCGCCACCGTGTCCAGGAGCTCCACCACCCTCCTCTCCTTCGAGCAAGCCGAGCCCCGAGCGCTCGCGTGCCCCGAAGCCACCGCACGGACCTCGACGAACCGCCATCGCCGGAGATCCCCTTCGCCGTCGCTGCCGCACCAGCTCGTCTCCGACCGCGTCGTCTGCTCCCACGAGATCGCCGTGAGCCTGGCTACTCTCTCCCCCTTCCCTTTCTTGCTCTCGTGCACCACCACGAGCACACGAAGATCACCCGCACGTGCCGCCGCAGAGCTCGTAGCCGACGTGCCTCCGGCTAACCACCGGCCACCCCACCTTGTCTAACGCACTCACCGTGTTCCCAGGGGCCCAACGCACCTCACCACGGGCCTCGCCGTGCCCCGTGGCGTCGGATCCATCTTCACCCGAACTCCGGTGGCCGCCTAGGTCGTCGCCGGTGCCGATTCCGGCCACCCCGACCCCAACTAACTCCACCAAGAGCTGCGGTTCGTCCCCAGCTCCACGTAGATGCCTTCCGCGACCCATTTGGTGGCCGGAACGGCCAAAATCACTTCCGCCGCCGCGTCGGGCTCGCCGGCGGCTGAACGCCGGCGTGTTTGACTTTGACCTTGACCCGGGTGGGCCTAGTTTGACTCCCTTGAGTCTATGAAAAGTGCCCCCCCCCTCTACTAATTAACCCAGATTAGTTTTAACTAAATTAAGTTAGTTTAATTAACTACTGACATGCGGGACCCACTGGTCAGTTTGAACTGGACCGGCCTGTTGACCTGCTGAGGTCAGCATGACATCATGCTGACGCAGTAATCCTTTTTCTGGAATTAAAATAAATCCAGAATGATTTATAAATTCCAGAAAATCCCCCAAACTTCAAAAATTCATAGTAAATCAATTGTAACTCCAAATGCAAAGTTTTATATATGAAAAATGATCAGAAAAATCCAATCTATCCATCTGTACTGGTTTCATGCATGTTTAAGCAAGCTAACCTGATGTTTAGGGCAGAACTAGTTAAAGCAATTATAAGGGGCCACATATGAGTTTGAAACTTGAATCTTTGATTCAAAATGGTTCAAACCCATCTGGTTTTAGTTGCATTAGCCCAACACACTCATATTGCCATGTTTCATGCATGCATCATATTGTTGCATATTGTTTGGTAATGTTGTGTATCGGTGCTCTTTGCGGCAGGTTCTTCCTCCGAGGAGTACCACGATTACCCTAACAAAGAACAATATCAGTGCATCGACCCGTCAGGCAAGCAACCAACCATTTGATCATATCGATACAATCCCATGTTCTCGCTCCTGCTCTCTTTTACTGCATTAAGACAACGCGTTTCAAACTGCTGTGTGCTATGGTAGTTGAACCCATTTCCTCTGCATGACCTGTCATTGCCACAGTAACTAGATGAAACCCACTAGCATGTGTAGGAGTTGAGTGATCCATATGTATGTGTTGTTCCTACCTTGCTATGCCTGCTATGCTTAGAGTCGTGTCAGGTCTGGTTCATCTGGGTGATGGGCTCGAGTGAAATGATCATGCCGGTAATGAGAGTGATGTGTTGAACACGATTTGGTAAAGGTATCGATGAGAGGCCATGTAGGAGTACATGGTGGGTTGTTTCATTGAAGCCGTTCTTAAGCACTGAGATCTGTATGTGTGATTTAAGAATCAGCTACTACCACGCACTGGGCCCGAAACCAATGGACCCTCTCGGCTTCTTAATCACCCTTGTTCTCTGTCCAGGAGTTGCAACTAGTTTCTAGTGTTTGTAGGTTTTGTGTTGGAGGCCGTGGGCAGCGCTGACCCGAGGGGTGGGTTGTGATGCGGTAGATACACCGTGGCAAGGTGTACCGGGCGCCCATTTGGTGTCGCGGGAACCCTGTTCACATCGTTTGGGGCTGTGAGCGAAACCCCGGCCGGATCTCCTCGCGGATGGAACCCGAATAGGCGATAAACCTGGACTAGGGACTTGAGTGTTTAGGTAGGTCGTGGCCGACACCCACGTTGGGCTTTCGCTTGAAGGTTGCCGAGTACATGTCGTGTAAACGGCGGTAAGTGGTGAGAGCGTGTGTGAAGAAGTACACCCCTGCAGGGTTAACATAATCTATTCAAATAGCCGCGTCCGCGGTAAAGGACTACTTGGTTGCCTATACAGTTCATAGACAAGTGAATGGATACTACTAAAAATCTCAAGATAAGCGTGAGTGCCGAGGAAGGCTCCTCCGTAGGATGTGGATCCTCGGTGGTGTATTGAAGTGGTGAGTAGTGGACTCGTGTGCACAAAACCATTTCAAGTTGGTGTATCGTAGGATAGCTTAGCCAAGAGTCAAAGCTGGCTTGCTGCAATAACCCCACCAACCCTTCTTGATAATGTGCATGTATGTAGGATCTGATGTAAGTCTTGCTGAGTACCTTTGTACTCATGTTGCTTTAATTTGCATTTTTCAGAAGACGCTGCAACCCCTTCTGATGGGTTCTTCGTAGACGTTGACATCGATGAGTAGACTGAGGCCCAGGTGGTGATCCTGAGCTTGTGAAGGACCACGTAGTATAGCCAGGCTTTCCCAAGCCTCTTTATTTTACTAGTTGTCTGTACTCAGACAAGTTACTTCCGCTGTTGGCTTGTATGTCTGTATGACTTGAATGTTGGGTCGTGTGACCCGTACTTGTGTGTATGATATGTATGGCTCCCTGAGCCTTAAATAAAGTACTTGTGTTGTAGAGTCATGTTGTGATGCCTTGTTGTATTTGCACATATCGAGCATATTGTGTGTATGACTGAAATGCTTGGTATGTGTGGGATCTGACTATCTAGTTGTTTATTCTTAGTAACCTCTCTTACCGGGAAATGTCTCCTAGTGTCTCCACTGAGCCTTGGTAGCTTGCTACTGCTCCGGAGCACTTAGGCTGGCCGGCATGTGTCCTTCTTC
>NC_057798.1:44178777-44179542 GCF_018294505.1 Triticum aestivum | reverse complement strand
GGATTCACTTGCTGCTGACCGACACGTTCGATGCTGGGTCATGGATGCCTGTCCCTGTAAATTCTTTGCCACTTTGGGTTTACGACTAGCCATGTCAGCCCGGGCTCCTTACATATGGATGCTAGCGACACTATCATATACGTGTGCCAAAAGGCGCAAACGGTCCAAGGCAAAGGTAAGACGACACCCGTGGGAATACCGTGCGTGAGGCTGCAAAGTGATATGACGTGTTACATGCTAGATCGATGTGGCATCGAGTCGGGGTCCTGACAGCGTTGGCATCAGAGCAGGACTGCCTGTAGGTTCTCCAAGCCAAACTGGTCGATGTTGAGTCTAGAAATGCTTTAGTTATATGTAGGGGAATTGATTGTGGGATGGAACGTAAGGCTCTTTTTACTCCTTTATCTCATACCATTCTGATCCGAGTCGGTCTATTATTCCACCGGGGGTTAAGGACTAGGATCTCTCCTCTCTATCAGGTTCACGTGTTACTAATCAATAGTACCTTATAGGTTTAATGGATACAAGCCTAGTTCAGTTCTACCACCCTATTATGTGCTAAGTTGGACCCAGAACCTTGATATGATGTTGTTGAGTGTCTATGCAATTCTTTGTCAAATGCCTCAAAATCCCTTTTAAGCATTTACAGCCGTTATGCTGTCCAATTTCTGCTAGGAATCTTAATGTCTTGTGTTTATCATGTTCCAGATGGCGACCCGTCCTCAGAATCAAGTGGTTCGTTTGACTCGATGTCTAGATGTACCT
>NC_057798.1:44176691-44178767 GCF_018294505.1 Triticum aestivum | reverse complement strand
GCCATACTGCCATGTTGGTCAGGGTAATGACTGAGGCAGGATACCATTGGTATCCTGAGTACACGGTCGAAGAGCAATTCCGAGACTTTAATCAAAGTCAATATCTTTGCACTGTCAGGATATTTCCATCTTATCCTGGATCCACCGAGCCCCTTCACTGCTCCTATGGACTCGGGGTTACTATTGAGATGGTTGTGCAGGATGTTGCCTACTCTATGATGACCATCATTCGAGTTAGGACTGGCCTATTTCGGGACTCTGACTTCCGGTATATGCTAGCATCACTTCCAGGAGCACAAGGTTATCTCCAGGCTATCTATGCTGACTCCACTCAGGAGGATTCACGGACCCGCACCACTGCACAGTTGCTTGAAGACAAGGACCGTGAAAATAGGGCCTTGATACTAGAGCTTTTCAATACCCGTGCTGATCATTGGGCCACTTTGACTCGGTTTGCACCAGCTGTGCAAGCGGGATATATGGATACGTGAGATCTTTATCCCGTGAGGTCTGCTCTGCCAGACGTGATGGATTGGCGTGATGTAGGAGGCATCACCCCACCTCGTGGTCCCCGCAGGCCACCATTTGTTGGTCCAAGACCTCATCCTAGCCCCTATGGTCCACAAGCTCCACGGGACCGACTGTTTCCGGATGATCATGTTGAGCTTCCAGGCTATGGAGGTGACTTCTATGAAGACTTCTACGGAGCTGTCTGAGTTAGTAGTAGTATCACTAGTATCGTACTAGTTGTATCGTCCACCGTCCTGCGTGACTCGTGGGATATGACTTAGCTTGTACCGCCCTCCGGAGGTGTAGAAAATAATGTATAGGAGCTTGGGATGCCTTCGATGAGTTGT
This sequence comes from Triticum aestivum, assembly GCF_018294505.1. Taxonomy (NCBI): domain Eukaryota; kingdom Viridiplantae; phylum Streptophyta; class Magnoliopsida; order Poales; family Poaceae; genus Triticum; species Triticum aestivum. The sequence continues at coordinate 44,177,910 of NC_057798.1, read as the reverse complement.
AATCCTCTTTCACCTTAGTAGTACTCTGTTTGGTTCTGTACTAAACCTTGTATGGTGTGTATGACGATGGAATAAAAGAAGCAGTTTCTGTATCTACCATGTCATACGGATGATCATCTTACATTCCAAGTTATCCAGTACATTCTACATTCTATGTCAAAATCCTATCATCCTGGACTAAACCATTGTTTTGTTTCCTAGGATGGTTAACACCCGCACCAACCCTGGTCCCCTAGAGCAGGCCGAAGGCAGCAGAGTTGGGGAAACAAGCCTGCCTCACCCTCCCTCTCTGGCCGAAGTTATGCTGGAAGCCGAGAGAAACAAGCGGGAGACCAACCGTTTGTTGGAGCGCATCGAGCAAAACATAGCACACCATCAGCGGAATAACTTGGTGTCACTCAGTGATTTCATCAAGTTACATCCACTCACCTTCCACCACTCCGTCGAGCCTCTCGACGCCGATGACTGGCTTCGCAGTATTACTCACAAACTGCGCTCTGCGTTAGTAGCTGAGGCTGACAAGGTCACCTTTGCTGCATATCATCTTGAAGGCCCCGCCAGTCTATGGTGGGAGAACTATGGAGCTATGCGCCCAGCGGGCCATGTCACTACTTGGGCTGAATTCAGCGAGGCTTTCCATGAACATCACATTCCGGAGGGTCTCATGGACCGTAAACGTGAGGAGTTCTGCAGTTTCACTCAAGGCCGACTCTCTGTGGATGCTTACAGCAGGGAGTTCGGTAACCTTGCACGATATGCAACTGAGGAAGTCTTTACTGATGCAAAGAAGCAAGCAAGGTTCCGCAAGGGACTTAGTCCTGAGCTTCGCCGCGACCTCCGCCTGCATGAGTGCACATCTTTTCAGAAGCTTGTTAACAAAGCCATCAGTGCTGAGTCTGGTCAGACTGATTATGAAGCAACACGCAAGCATGGCCATGACATGGGTTCCTCATCCGGTGCTGGTCCACAGGAGCGCCGCGTGTGGGTGCCTAACACTGCCCTGCCACCCAGGTTCACATCGAGGCCATCCTTTCAGGCGCCTCACCCCGCTCAACAGTTTACACCAGCCAAGCCCTATGGTGGTCCAACCAACAATGCTCCTCCACGTACCAGCTCTGTGACTTGCTTTAAATGTGGGGAAGCGGGCCACTATCTGTGCGAGTGCCCCCAGACCAACCCCAACCAATCTGCAAAAGCTGTTGGCCGTGGCAAGCCGACA
>NC_057798.1:44174837-44175570 GCF_018294505.1 Triticum aestivum | reverse complement strand
GGAAAGTGTTCTACGCCAAGCCGGCCACCGCTGCACGTGGCCATGTCAACTGTATCTCTGCTGAAGAAGCTCAAGAGGATCCCAACGTCGTTCTCGGTACGCTCCTTGTAAATTGCCACCCGGCATCTGTTCTTTTCGATACAGGAGCATCTCATTCATTTATATCTGAGAGCTATGCTCGTCTGCATAACACCACATTCTGTGAGATGCCCACCTCAATGGTAATTCAAACCCCGGGATCCAAATGGAAAACTTCTAGAGTAAGCCATGGGAATGAAATTCAAGTCGACAGACTTGTTTTTCTCGCATCTTTGATAACTCTCAAATCTTCAGATATTAATATCATTTTGGGTATGGACCGGATGTCAGCCCATCATGCCAAGATTGATTGTTTCTCTAGGACTGTTCAACTCACACATCCTTCGGGAAAGATAGTCAATGTCTTGACCCAAATAGCCAAGCGACAGCTATATTCTCTTAACGCCAGTCCGTTGCCAGACCTGAAGATGTTCCGGTAGTCCGTGACTTCCCGGATGTCTTCCCAGAAGAATTGCCAGGTGTTCCACCTGACAGAGATGTCAAGTTCGTAATAGATCTCATTCCAGGAACTGTCCCGATTGCTAGAAGACCCTATAAGATGGCACCACTAGAACTAGCCGAGCTTAAGAAACAACTCGATGAGTCCTTGAAAAAGGGTTTCATCCGACCTAGTTCATCTCCATGGGCTTGCCCC
>NC_057798.1:44171181-44174625 GCF_018294505.1 Triticum aestivum | reverse complement strand
TCCTCTTCGTCAAGAAGAAGGATGGTACGGACCGGATGGTTGTAGATTATCGATCAGTCAACCTGGTCACAATCAAGAACAAGTATCCGCTCCCCAGGATCAACGATCTGTATGATCAACTCGCTGGATCCTCAATCTTCTCCAAAATGGATTTGAGGTTGGGTTACCATCAAATCAAAATCCGGAATGGGGACATTCCTAAAATGGCCTTTGTTACTCGTTATGGCCAATACGAGTACACCGTCATGTCCTTCGGTTTAACCAACGCTCCAGCCACTTTCTCTCGCTTAATGAACTCAATCTTCATGGAGTATTTGGATAAATTCGTCGTGGTTTACCTCGATGATATACTCATCTACTCCAAGAACGAGGAGGAACATGCCAAACATCTTAGGCTAGTGTTGATGAAACTTCGAGAGCATCGCCTTTATGCCAAGTTCTCCAAATGCGAATTTTGGTTGCCTGAAGTGACCTATCTAGGGCATGTAATTTCCGGTAAAGGTCTTGCTGTTAATCCCGAGCGAGTTCAAGCCGTCCTTAATTGGACTCCACCTGAATCGGTCAAGCAAGTTCGGAGTTTCCTTGGCTTAGCGAGCTATTGTCGCTGCTTTGTCGAGAACTTCTCCAAAGTTGCCAAACCTCTAACTGAACTCCTCAAGAAAGATAATAAGTTCGAGTGGACTCCGCAATGCGAGCACAGTTTTCAGGAACTGAAAAGACGCCTGACATCTGCTCCCGTATTGGTACCACCCAATTTCTCTAAGGACTTTGTTATCTACTGCGACGCCTCGCAACAAGGACTAGGTTGCATTCTCATGCAAGATCGACACGTAATTGCTTATGCTTCACGGCAATTGCACCCACATGAGGAGAATTATCCTACTCATGATCTAGAGCTTGCAGCTGTAGTCTATGCACTTAAAACCTGGCGACATTACCTCCTCGGTAATCGTTGCGAAATCTTCACCGATCACCAAAGTCTGAAGTACATCTTCACCCAACCAGATTTGAATCTCAGGCAAAGACGTTGGGTCGAGTTGATCACAGATTTCGACTTAGGGATAACTTATACCCCAGGAAAGGCCAACGTCATGGCTGATGCACTAAGTCGTAAATCAATACGGGCATGGGTAACCCAAACGCGTCATCTGCATGGCGTTTGGGGAATAAGCGAATTTTGGGGCAAGTGGGGAGGCACATGATTTTACTGCCTTTATAAAGGGATAAGGATTCCCTTCTTTCGCCCATGCCTTCTTCTTCCTCTGTTCATCCATTCTCGAGCTTCAACGCCCAAGCTTTCACCTTCTCCGCCAAAAAAGCATCCTGAAAATGTCCGTATCTGGAGCAGGAGGCAAGTGGATGGCCTCCTCCGTCAAGAAGGAGGACATCAAGAAGCTCTGGGAGGCCGGGTACCTGGTCAAAGACATCGCTCATCAGCTTCCGGCCCAGGGGAAGATCGTCCCCACCCCGGAGCCCCAGGAAAGGGTAGTGTTCCTCTCCCACTTCGGCCGCGGGCTGGGATTCCCCTCCACCCGTCCGTCCGCAGACTGATGTTCTACTATGGGCTAGAATTCCACGATTTAGCTCCCAACTCCATCCTCAACATCTCGTCATTTATTGTCATGTGCGAGGCCTTTCTCCGCATCACACCTCACTTTGGCCTATGGCTGAAGACCCTCAATGTGAAGCCAAAGGTAGTGAGCGGCCAACAAGCGGAGTGCGGAGGCGCCATGGTGGACAAGATGCCCAATGTCACCTGGCCCGAAGGCTCCTTTGTGGAGACCGTAAAGGGGTGGCAATCGGGTTGGTTCTATATCACCAAGCCGTGCAACTCCAACTGAGCGGCGACCCCCGAATTCCGATCCGGCGTCCCCATGCGTCTCACCTCCTCGCAAGAGAAGGGCTTAGCCTAGGGCTCACAGGAAGAACTGACCGGGCTCCAGACATGTGTCCAGAACATGATAAGCCAGAAGATCAAGCTTGTCAACGTGGTCCAGGTTATGCTCCTCCGCCGGATTCTTCCGTGCCAGAGACGAATTTGTAATTTGTGGGACTTCGACCCAGCCAAGCACCATACGCTGCTAGAGCTCTTCGGCATGACGCACAAAGACGTCTGGAAGGTTCTCTTTAAGGCTAGCGAGGTACCACCGCCCACGACCAAAGATCATGGGCTCAGCACAAAACACCGTGCTAATCCGGTAAGTTTTTATGTTTGCAAGGTATACCTTTTACTGGAATATCTGCGGGAGGAACCTAAGCCTCCATGCCAATCTTTCAGGCCTAGGTAAGGATAGCGGAGCAGATTAACTGTCCGGCTCCGCTACCCGAAGATCGAGAAACGCCTCTTCTGACGAAGATGCTGTTTCCGGCGCCCTATGAGGTGCCGGAGAAGAAGGCCAAGAAGACGACCAAGGGGACCAGAGATGGTCTCCGATGCAAGGGTGCTTCAGACGTGACGTCCGAAGACACCGAGATGCATTCCTCCACCGAACACGAGGGGGAGGAGGAAATCCATCCCGCCTCCCCCTTGGGGGGAGAAAGAAGAGGAAGGCATCCACATATGGGGAGTATGAGGCATCCAAGAAGGGAGAAACCTCCCTTCCGGACTACTCCGCCGCGGCCACCAACAACGGCGAGGAGTGGGAGCCCAGGGTCAAGCCCCTGGCTAGATCGTAAGTATCCGGACACGATAGTATTTCCGGCCTTTTCACTTTATCGTTTTTTAATTTGCTAGACACGCACCTGCAGTCCGGCCAAGTCCAACATCGAGCTATCCTCCTCTTCGAATGGATCGCTGGACCCGTCGGTGATGGACAGCGGGTCCCTTCCGATGGCCTCCTCCCCCAAGGCCGTGGACAACACCGAGGTGTTGTCTCGAAGGACACTAGGCCAAGGGCCGGTGACGCCGGAGGATAAAACCACGGGTACCGAACACATTGGGGGAAAGACCCCCATGGACACCGATGATGAGGGCCGCATCCAGTTTGGCCCCCAGCCGAATATAGCTCCGGAGAACCAAGTGGCTCCGGATTCAGGCAGGCTGCCTATCTCGAATAGGGGGGGGGTGAGCCGTCTCCATCGGTGACCTCTGTCCATCCAGAGGCACCAAACAGATTGCTGGAAGCACTTCGAAGCGCTTCCATTGTTGAAGAACACCGTACTCTTATGAGTATGGTGATCGAGAAGATCCAGTCCGGCAAGAGCCACTACTAGGAAAAGGGCTATAGATGGAATTGACACTAATGGCGCACCAGACATGTGGTGCGCCATTACTATATACTAATGGCGCACCATGTGTTGGTACGCCATTAGTGTCCAAATACTAATGGTGCACCACATCGCGGGTGCGCCATTAGTAAAAAAAAATTAAATTTTTTGTCAAAACTACTAATGGCGCACCGTGGGAGTGGTGCGCCATTACTAGTTCAACTAGCAATGGCGCAC
>NC_057798.1:44170259-44170840 GCF_018294505.1 Triticum aestivum | reverse complement strand
CAGTTTAAAAAAATAAAAGAAAATGATGAAAATGTCAAAAAAATAAAAGAAAATAAGTTTCCCATGTGATATGTGGTCTAGTTATTGGGAAAATTTAAAAAAAGTCAAAAAAAGTCAAAAAAATAAGTCAAAAAAATAAAAAATAAAGTTACTAATGGCGCACCTGCCCATGGTGCGCCATTAGTATCTTCCCGCCTTCAAAATTCAAAATAAGTCAAAAAAATAAAAAAAAAGTTACTAATGGCGCACCGGCCCATGGTGCGCCATTAGTATCTTCCCGCCTTCAAAATTCAAAATAAGTCAAAAAAATAAAAAAAATTACTAATGGCGCACCGGCCCATGGTGCGCCATTAGTATCTTCCCGCCTTCAGAATTCAAAATAAGTCAAAAAAATAAAAAAAAGTTAGTAATGGCGCACCTGCCCACGGTGCGCCATTACTATGTCGTATATATGGCTGGGCGCACCTCCTCCACTCCACCTCTCCTCCACTCCATCTCCTCCTCTCCTCTCCTCCACTCCATCTCCTCCTCTCCTCTCCTCCACTCCTTCTCCTCCTCTCCGGCGACCTCCTTCTCCTCTC
>NC_057798.1:44164107-44170214 GCF_018294505.1 Triticum aestivum | reverse complement strand
GACCTCCTCCTCTCCGGGAACCTCCTCCTCCCTCCTCTCCTTCCCTCCCCTCCCCTCACGGTTTCTCCTCCCTCCTCTCCGGTGAGCTCCTCCTCCCTCGTCTCCTCCCATTCCCTCATGGTTTCTCCTTCCTCCTCTCCGATGCTTCGGTGAACTCCTCTCCGGCGACCTCCTCCTCCTCTCCGGCGATGTAGGCGAGCGCCTCTCCGGTGACCTCCTCCTCCTCCTCTCCGGCGAACTCCTCTCCGGCAAAAGAACACGGCAAAAGAATGTACAAGATCCAAAAAGAGGAACAAAATTTGAAATAATATCGTGCCAAAAAACGAGCAAAAAAAACTAGCAAAAAATGGGCAAAAAAATCACGATCAAGATCCAAATTCAAAATTCAAAAATAGCAATGGCGCACGGTGGGGGTTAGACGGTGCGCCACTACTATTTTCCCGCCTTCAAAATTCAAAAATACTAATGGCGCACCGTGCCTATACTAATGGCGCACCAGTGGCCTATACTAATGGCACACTGTGGTTTATACTAATGGCGCACCAGTGGTGCGCCATTAGTATACCAGATACTAATGGCGCATCAGTGGTGCGCCATTAGTAAAAATTACTAATGGTGTGCTAGTAATGGCGCACCAGTGATGCGCCATTAGTAGGCAAAACTGGTGCGCCATTAGTAGGCCTTTTCCTAGTAGTGAGCGGATTGACCGAAGCCTGCACTAGCCTTCTAACATTCTTTGAGGTAAGTAAATAATATCATAGTGTAGACAGTAGCTCCTGATGCTCTGTTTGGTGTTCGGAAAGAAATGCCAAACAGAGGATCAAATAATATTCGCAAGTGTCTAACATAAAAAGTCTATGTGAATAAGCAGGCATTGCTGCTCGCTGCTGCCGCCCATACTGCAGAGGTCTCTGGATTGAAGAAGGACCTGGAGCGGGCCGAGGGAGAGCTCGGCCTTGTGAAGAAGCAGCTCGAAGAAAGTAAAGGTATGTAGTAACCTGCGTGTATATTTATGGAGGATGAATGGTTCATGGCGATTAAAGCGTCACAAACATTGTTAGGGGCCATGACCGAGGTGGCAGCCCTCAAGAAGGCATTAGCCGAAGCCGAGGACAATGCGGCCAAGGAACACGGCGCGCGCGAGAAGCGGGAGGCTCGGGTCAGCGGGGTCCAGCAAGAGCTCCAGGACACCGTCAAGAAGTACGAGTCCTTGGAGCGTGACTCTAAGACTCAAGAGTATGAGCTTGCCAAGGCCCTCCAGAGCACGCAAGACGCCAGAGCCAAAGCCCAAAGGGCCCTCCAAGAGATCCACGCGGCCAAGAAGATTGCAGCGGGTAAGGCTTTTAATATGCAAAGCAAGCATATGAAGGAGACATTCTTTTTACTTACCCGAATTTGGAGTTCTCCAGGAGCATTTGCGGATCTGCAGCACAACATATCCAATGCCGCAGAGTTTTATCGAGCCGAATAAGGGAGCTCTACAGAGAAGCTGTTCCGGTCCCAATATCTCGGAGCAGAACATTTGGTGCCTTTTAGTGACCAGCTGAAACAGCTGGTCTAGCTGCACAATGCGGCCGAACTGGCCATGAAGGATCTCATAGTCCGGCTATGGCCTGCCGAGCCCATGCCCAGTAGCTACTTCAGACTCGTGAAGCGTCTTGTTAGCACCTGCCCACGGCTTGAAGTCATAAAGCGGTCGGTTTGCATTAAAGGTGCGCGGATGGCCTTTGCCCGCGCTAAGATGCATCGGGCGAAGATGGACGCCAAGAAGCTGATGACCGAGGGGCCGCCTGAGGGCAAGGAGCACCGCCGACCCGAACTATACTATGACGACATCCTGGAGGGATCTCGCCTTGTGGTGGAGCAATGTGCAAAGGATGTAATCTTTGAATGAATGCATTCATTTTATCCTGTCCTGTAAGATGAAACAAGTTCATTATGCAATATAATGCTTGTTTATTTAAAATTTTACCTCATGTGCGGCCGTTTATAAAATCTGAGAGTTGGCCAGTCGTCGGCTTCTGCCCCCACGTAGCTAGTATAGCGGTGTTAGCGATAAATCTAAACACTCTTTATCCAAGTTTTTGGTCCTTTAAGGAGGTGTTTAGCGCAACGAACAAGGCAATCGGACTATGCAGCTTTATCACCCTAACTTAGCCATAGGAGTTCTATAATTTTAAATTTTGTCATAGCCCCTCGTATTTCGAAGGCGGAGGTTGGGGCGCTATACACACCTAATCGGACAAAAACTGATTCCTCGCATAAAGCGGATTTTTTTTGAATGATTGAAACCTCTCGAACAGCGACCAGCTCTCGCTGCATCATGACAGTCAAGTTTCGGCTTTCTCTACTGAGGTGCTCGTCCGGAAGAATAGCGACACAATCGCAGTAGTTCTCCCTTTACTACCCTAGCCGATATAGCGGAACGTAAGGTAGCAACCACAGGAGTCGGGCAACCCAACTATTGACGCAAGACATGATTCAGAGCCGATGCATATAATGCTATAAGTTTGGGGTGCCAAACTGTACTATAAAAGTGTTCGGACTTTCTTGTCGTGTTATGGGGTACACTGAAGCCCCTGGCCAATTAAGGCGTACCAGAATGTACGAATGAAATAAATACAAAGACACGGAAAAATTTAAGTAATAAGTGGAAGCTGCAAATTATTTTCCATTGTAATACATCAAGGCGTATGTGTACAAGTAGTGCGATAAGCGAATAAGGCTATTTGACATGCCGTGACCAAGAGCGGGCTGCGTGCGGGTATGTAAAACAGGAATAACGATCCTTAGCAGAGACCACCTGGGAATTCCCTTGAACGTCAAAGCCCTTGCCTTTCTTGGTGTATCCTTCCGCGATGGGTCCGATGATCAGGTTATCAGAAAAGCCTCAAGAGGAAAAAACCTGAAAGGGAAAGAAAAAGTGAAGGTATGCGGATCCAAGGGGGGTTGAGCCGCATTGTGGACCGCAGTCTATCTGTGCCTCAGTCTATGCCCATGGTATTTTGAGTGCGTAATTATGTACGCGCAGCACGAGTTTCACCGCTTGATTGGCACTAGGACGGAGGCCAAATTGCTAGTTGAGATCTGGACGAGCCGGGCGGTCCTGCTACAGAGTTCGGACTCGCTTGACGGTGTCCGGGGGTTTTAGTGCCGAATTGAGGTTCTGCCTGAGAAGGTTGCTCTATACTTCTGCCCCTAGGGCCACGGTGTGCTCCTCAGTACGGAGGGAGCGCTCCGTATTTCCCTTGACTGTTATAACACCGCAAGGTCCGGCCATTTTGAGCTTGAGGTAGGCATAGTGCGGCACCGCATTGAATCGAGCAAATGCGGTTCGTCCGAGCAGTGCATGATAACCACTGCGGAAGGGGACGATGTCGAAGATTAACTCTTCACTTTGGAAATTATTCGGGGATCCGAAGACCACTTCCAGTGTGATTGAGCCCGTACAACAGGCCTCTACACCTGGTATGACACCTTTAAAGGTTGTTTTGGTGGGCTTGATCCTTGAGGGATCGATACCCATTTTGTGCACTGTATCCTGATATAGCAGGTTCAGGCTGCTGCCACCGTCCATGAGGACTCGTGTGAGGTGGAATCCATCGATAATGGGGTCAAGGACCAGTGCGACTGAACCGCCATGATGGATACTGGTCGGATGGTCCCTGCAATCGAAGGTGATCAGACAGGAGGACCATGGGTTGAACTTTGGGGCGACTAGTCCATCGTGTAGACGTCCCTTAGTGCGCTCTTCCGCTCCCTTTTGGGGATATGGGTGGCATATATCATGTTCACCGTTTTTACTTGGGGAGGAAACTTCTTCTGTCCCCCTGTGTTCGGTGGTCGAGGTTCCTCTTTGCCATCGCTTTGCGATCCCTTTTCCTTGTTTTTGGCATTTAACTTGTCGTCCTGTTTGAAGACCCAACATTCTCTGTTGGTATGATTGGCTGGTTTATAGGGGGTGCCGTGGATTTGATGTGGACGATCGAGTATGCGGTCCAGACTGGACGGGCCCGGATTGTTGCTCTTAAATGGCTTTTTCCGGGCTTGGAGCCACTGAATCCGTCATTGACATCCATGTCTTCAGCGTTATCGGCATTATTTCAAAGCTTGTGTATGTTGCGTTGGGGCTTGTCGTTGCTATCTCTGGCTTCGGAAGTGCCAGGTTTACTTGAGGTGCTGTTGCTATGATCTAGACAGCTATCCTCGTCCGCACAAAAGCGGGTCATGAGCGTCGTGAGGGATGCCATGGACTTCGGCTTCTCTTGGCCGAGGTGTCGGGCAAGCCACTCGTCACGGATGTTATGCTTAAAGGTCGCACGGGCTTCGGCATCCGGGAAGTCGACGAACTGGTTCTTTTTAGTTAAGAACCGAGTCCAGAATTTCCTGGCTTATTCTCCGGGCTTTTGGATTATATGACTTAGGTCATCAGCATCCGGAGGTGGGACATAAGTGCCCTGGAAGTTATCAAGAAACGCATCTTCCTGGTTCTCCCAACTGCCAATGGAGTTTTTGGGCAGACTGTTCAACCAGTGTCGAGCTGGTCCCTTGAGTTTTAGCGGGAGATACTTGATGGCATGGAGATCATCACCGCGGGCCATATATATATGGAGGAGGAAGTCCTCGATCCATACCGCGGGATCTGTTGTCCCATCATATGATTCAATGTTTACGGGTTTAAACCCTTCTGGGAATTCATGTTCCATTACTTCGTCAGTGAAGCATAGGGGGTGTGCGGCGCCTCTATGTCGGGATATGTCGGGACTCAGCATGGATGGAGCCAGTCTGTGGTAGTCGGCCCGGACAGATGTGTATTTGTTATATCCGGCGTGGTGGCCATCATTGCACATTGGGGTGCACCCCCGCGATCCATAGATTGATCTGGTTTGTTCTGCTCTATTCTCCAAGTGGTACCGCAGGTCATGCATGTATCCCCAATCTGTCGTGTTTCTATTTGTTCGGCGAGGCGGTGCGGGTTGGTGTTCGGGCTGAGTTTCCATTTTGTCTCGGCCACGCGGTGGTCGGTCAGCTGCATTATGCGTTGGTAGTGCTGGCTCCGGTGCCTCGTCATCGAATTGGGGTAGCAATTTGCACTCTGGGTAATTTTAGTTGGGCGTTCGAGTCCATATTCCTCGGCAGCCAGGACTTCCGTCCATCTATCAGTGAGCAGATCTTTGTCAGCTTGAAGCTTCTGCTGCTTCTTCTTTAGGCTCTTTGTAGTGGCTATTAGCCGGCGCTTAATACACTCCTGCTCGACGGGATCCTCCGGCACGATAAATTCTTCGTCGCCGAGGCTCACCTCGTCCTCGGAGAGAGGTGATACGTCTCCAACGTATCTATAATTTTTGATTGTTCCATGCTATTATATTACCTATTTTGAATGATTATGGGCTTTATTATACACTTCTATATTACTTTTGGGATTAGCCTATTAACCGGAGGCCCAACCCATATTGTTGTTTTATTGCCTGTTTTAGTATTTCGAAGAAAAGGAATATCAAACGGAGTCCAAACGGAATGAAACCTTCGGCAACGTGATTTTTTGGAAGAATGTCATCCTGGAGACGTGGAGTTCAAGTCAGAAGATACTCGAGGACTCCACGAGATAGGAGGGCTCCCCCCTGTAGGGCGCGCCCCCTGTCTCGTGGGCCCCTCAAGCACCTCCAGACCGACTTCTTTCGCTTATATAGTCCCACGTACCCTAAAAACATCCACAGAGAAGATAGATCGAGAGTTCCGCCACCGCAATCCTCTGTAGCCACTAAAAACCTCTCAGGAGCCCTTCCCGGCACCCTGCCGGCGGGGGGATCCATCACCGGTGGCCATCTTCATCATCTCGCGCTCTCCATGACGAGGAGGGAGTAGGTCACCCTCGGGGCTGAGGGTATGTACCAGTAGCTATGTGTTTGATCTCTCTCTCTCTCGTGTTCCCTCTATGGCACGATCTTGATGTATCCCGAGCTTTTCTATTGTAGTTGGATCTTATGATGTTATCTTATCGGATTGAGTCTTTTATGAGAACACTTGATATATGTCTTGCCGTGCTTATCTATGGTGACAATGGGATATCATGTGCCTCCTGATGTATGATTTGGTGACCAACTTGC